>NC_134689.1:313389742-313584742 GCF_050947455.1 Rhinoderma darwinii
TATGCGATCTCCTTCCGTACCCTAGCAGCTGAGCTGGCATGGAACAATGAGGCACTGGTGGCGACCTTCTGGCAGGGACTGTCCTCTCACATCAAGGACGAACTGGCAGCCCGCGACCTTCCTTCTACCTTGGATGCCCTCATCCTGTTAGCCACCCGGGTTGATACGAGAATCCGGGAGCGCTCTCAAGAGGTTCGTCAGGAGAGCCGGGCCCACAGACCAGCACCCTCTGCCCAGAGACCACTATTGTCCACTCCTAGTGCGCTACCTGAGGAACCCATGCAGGTAGACAGAGTCCGGTTATCTGAACAGGAGAAGCAGCGCAGACGCTCCTCTGGACTTTGTATGTATTGCGGCCTCAAGGGTCATTTTGTGCGCCAATGCCCACAGAAACTGGGAAACTCCAGTACCTAGGGTTGGTCGGAGAGGCAACTCTAGGTGGAACGTCTCCAAACGTTAAAACCTCTTCCAAATTATCGATACCTGTGGCCATCGTTAACGGACAGGCATCACATCCTTCCTCCGCCTATCTTGACTCTGGAGCGGCTGCTAATTTTATCCACCAAGATCTAGTGAATCGGTTTCAACTACCCACAGTCCGTCTGGAGAGACCCCTGGCAGTTGCCTCTGTGAATGGTCTACCGTTGCCTGATCCAATCATGCTCATCACTGAGCCGTTGACATTACGGGTCGGAGCTCTTCACTCAGAACAGATCTCCTTCCTGGTACTACCCAAGGCTATCAATCCTATCCTGCTGGGTCTGCCATGGCTCCGTCTACACGCCCCGACACTCGACTGGAGTTCTGGAGAAGTTCTTCAATGGGGTTCCAGATGCCATAGCCATTGCCTGTCACAAGTCCGTCCTGTTGTGCCCCCTCTGCCTCAGTCACTCTCCGATCTACCTTCTCAGTATGCCAGTTTTGCGGATGTCTTCTGCAAACGAGAGGCTGAGACGTTGCCTCCACGTCGGAGTTATGACTGTCCCATTGAACTGGTTCCCAATGCTTCTCTTCCCCGTGGACGAGTATATCCTCTCTCCTTGCCAGAGACGTTATCGATGTCAGCCTATATCAAGGAGAACTTGGAGAGGGGTTTTATTAGAAAATCTTCCTCCCCGGCCGGGGCAGCATTCTTCTTCGTTAAAAAGAGAGATGGATCTCTCCGACCCTGCATTGACTACCGTGGTCTCAATCAGATCACGGTCAAGAACAAATACCCGCTGCCACTCATTTCCGAGCTGTTTGATCGCATACGAGGAGCCAACATTTTTTCCAAGCTAGATCTGTGGGGGGCCTATAATCTAATCCGGATTCGCCGGGGTGACGAATGGAAGACGGCGTTTAACACCCGCGATGGGCACTACGAATACCTAGTGATGCCCTTCGGACTGTGTAACGCTCACGCAGTATTTCAGGAGTTCGTTAATGACATCTTCCGAGATCTCCTCTATACTTGTGTTGTAGTTTATCTCGATGATATTCTAATTTTCTCCCCAGATCTGATGACCCATCGGAGGCATGTTCGTCAAGTTCTTCTGCGACTAAGAGAGAATCGCTTGTATGCCAAGTTAGAGAAATGCACCTTTGAAAAGAGGTCTTTGCCCTTCCTGGGCTATGTCATCTCGGATCAAGGCCTTAAGATGGACCCTGAGAAGTTAAAGTCTGTCCTGGAATGGCCACGTCCTCAAGGCCTAAGGGCCATACAGCGGTTCCTGGGTTTCGCCAATTTCTACCGCCAGTTTATTCCGAACTTTTCTTCTCTGACGGCCCCCATCTCTACCCTTACCAAGAAGGGTGTGAACGCCAAGATATGGACTCCAGAGGCAGAGTCCGCATTCATTAGCCTCAAGAAAGCCTTCACTTCAGCTTCGATCCTCCATCACCCTGACGTATTTCAGCAGTTCTCACTGGAAGTGGACGCTTCCTCTGTTGGTGCAGGCGCACTTCTGTTCCAGAGGAGCTCCAAAGGGAAGGCAGTAGTATGTGGCTACTACTCAAGACTGTTTTCCTCTGCTGAGCGCAATTATTCCATTGGAGATTGGGAGCTACTGGCTATCAAATTGGCTCTGGAGGAGTGGAGACATCTTCTGGAGGGCGCCGCTCACCCCATCCTGATCTTCACCGACCACAAGAATCTCACTTACCTTCAGTCCGCTCAAAGACTGAATCCTCGTCAAGCCAGGTGGTCACTGTTCTTCACCCGTTTCCAATTTCTGCTCCACTACCGGCCCGCTGACAAGAACGTGAGGGCCGATGCCCTGTCCAGATCATTTGAAATGGAAGACACGGTGGAGTCCCTTCAGACGATCATAGACCCATCCTGTGTTGTCACCGCCAATCCTCTGCAGCTTAGAAATATCCCTCCGGGGAGAACTTTTGTTCGGTTGGCTGACAGAAAAATAATTCTCCGCTGGGGACACAGTTCTAAACTAGCTGGGCACGCCGGTGTCCGTAAAACCCAAGACCTGATCGCTCGTCACTTCTGGGGGCCCACGCTACCTAAGGATGTTCTGGACTTTGTCTCTGCTTGCACGGTGTGTGCCTCTAACAAAGTGACTCACAGCAAGCCTTGCCTGTACCCAGTGCCCCCTGGCAGCACATCGCTATGGACTTCGTCACGGACCTTCCTCTCTCAGCAGGATGCAACACCATCTGGGTGGTGGTGGACCGGTTCTCTAAGATGGCACATTTTATCCCGCTGACCCTCTGCTCCTCGACTGGCAAGTTCCTTCATTCAGCACATCTTCCGCTTGCATGGCTTGCCTCTTCACATTGTGTCTGACCGGGGGGTTCAGTTTACCTCCAAGTTCTGGAGAGCCCTCTGTAAACTCCTGGATGTGAGTTTGGACTTTTCCTCTGCCTATCACCCCCAGTCCAATGGGCAAGTTGAGAGGATCAACCAGATCATGGAAAATTATCTCCGCCACTTCATCTCTTCAGCAGTACCCGCTGCTGACTCTGCATATGGGGACTTCCTGCAAATATGGCAACAGACCCGGTCCTCTATTTTGCTGGCGGTAGATCGCATGAAGCGTAAGGCAGATACCAAGAGAAGAGAGCCGCCTCAGTATCTTCCTGGGACTAAAGTCTGGCTGTCCTCTCGGAACAGTCGCTTGAGGGTGCCTTCATACAAGTTTGCTCCCAGGTTCCTTGGTCCTTTCGAGATCCTGCAACAAATTAACCCTGTTTCCTATAAGCTGCGGCTGCCCCCTACCCTCAGAATCCCTAACTCCTTCCATGTGTCCCTCCTGAAACCAGTGGTCCTGAACCGCTACAGCAAGACCTCTAGTTCCACAGTTGCTCCCAGCGGTCCTTCTGATGTATTCGAGGTAAAGGAGATCATGGACCGCAAGAGGGTAGGAGGAAGGACTTTCTATTTGGTGGACTGGAGAGGGTTTGGTCCTGAGGAGAGGTCCTGGGAGCCAGAAGAGAACCTCAGCGCCCCTACTCTTATTAAACAGTTCCTCTACCACTCTGGCCCCAAGAAGAGGGGGCGTAAGAGGGGGGATACTGTAGCGCCCATGGCCGCGGGCCGTCGGGCTTACTCACCTCCCGACGCCCGCAGCCATGGATCTGTGAGCGCTGGCCTCCGTCTCCCTCCTAGGAGATGCCAGTGCTCACTTCCGCTCCGTCCGGCTGGGTACCGTAGGGTGCGCGCGCACGCTCGCGCCCGGTCTTAAAGGGCCAGCGCGCGCAATTAGGAAATCGTCATCACTATTAACTGCCACAATTTCCTGGTCTATAAGAAGGCCCCTGGCCTTCTAATCCTTGCCAGAGCGTTGTTAGTCTTTCCCAGTCTGTCTCGCAAATGGTCCCTTAGTGTCTCCCATTCCAGCTGTTACCCGTGCCCTGTTACCGTTCCTGTATTCCGTATTGTTCCTGTGCCTACCTGCGTTCAAGTGTCTTCTGCCACGTCAAGTGCCATCTGCCACGTCAAGTGCCATCTGCCACGTCAAGTGTCTACCATTCATCGGATACTGCCCGCCACGTCTGGCGCCACTTGCCGCACCTGCCTCCACCCGTGCTGAAGCCACAGCCACCGCCCGGACTAATTCAGGTACCCAAGCATTACTGTCTGCCATTTTACCTTCGCATAGACTGTGACCTGGTCAGCTGCCTCCCCGCTACGGCGGAGCGGCCTAGTGGGTCCACAAACCCAGTGTCCGTGACAGAAAGATATAGTCCAATCTGTGATAAGTATCATGTGTCGATGAAAAATATGTATGATACCTATCCAGAGGGCATAGTAATCTCCATACATCTATCAAATGCAGGGAGGTCCATGCCCTATTTAGATTAGCTAACATTCTATATGAAATATGTTGTGAACCAGTTGTATCTAAGATCGGATTAAGAGGCACATTGAGATCCCCCCCCCCCCCCCCGACTATGAAAATCCCCTCAGCAAAGTTACGCAAATTATTCAAGGTCTGAGAGACCCATTGAGTTGGCCAACATTAGAGGAGTATAGATCAGCCAAAGTATAGACTTAATTTCCTATTTTCCCTTTTCTAAACATGTATCTGCCCTTTCATCTCCGTCAGTAAGATAAATGTAATATTTTTGCTAATGGCTATACTGACCCCTCTAGCCGCTGAATGGTAGGGACAATGATACCATGAGGCAAAGTCCTTAGTGGGTAATGTCGAAATTTTGTAAGTTTTAAAATGTCTCTTGTAAAAATGCAATATGCACCCCCTGTCTTTTCAGCATTCTAATAATTTTGCTACGTTTCTGTGGTACATTAAGACCTCTCACATTATATGACATTATCTTGAAATCAGCCATCATCAAAATATTCGAAAGCACAATAGAGTCTCCTTACAGTCCATATATAATGTTAAATCGTAAAACAAGACAGGTGGGGGAAAGGCAAAAAAGGTAATAATGGGTACAACTGGCCTTTCTTTACAAAGAAGAATAATTCTAAGTGCAAAACGAGGATCAATTTTATCAGTAAAAAAGATATAAACATATCTTCTAGGAGAGGAAATAGAATAATGAAGAATGGGGGGGGGGGGGGGTGTTCTCTACAGAACAATGAGGCTGACCAAATGATGTGACAACTCTGACCACAACCCCAGTGGCTATATAGACAGATGTGACATTTCCAGTAGGACGCAACCTGTATACGTAATAGAATACTCTGATATTGCTGATATTGTATATGCATGGAAAACCAGTGGAGGAACAGGTGGTAGTAACAATCATCATATATATAACCATAAGGCTGGTGTTCAACCGACCTATTTTCAGGCGTAAATGAGGCGTATTATGCCTCGATTTACGCCTGAAAATAGGGCTACAATACGTCGGCAAACATCTGCCCATTCATTTGAATGGGTTTGCCGACGTACTGTGCCGACGACCTGTCATTTACGCGTCGTCGTTTGACAGCTGTCAAACGACGACTCGTAAATTGACTGCCTCGGCAAAGAAGTGCAGGACACTTCTTTGCAACGTAATTTGAGCCATTCTTCATTGAAGTCAATGAAGAACAGCTCAAGATTACGGGCGTCAAAGATGCCTCGCATAATGCGAGGAGGAGCTTTTACGCCTGAAACGACGCAGCTGTTTTCTCCTGAAAACAGTCTGTCTTTTCAGACGTAAAAGCCACTTCTCATGTGCACATACCCTAACATATGGAGTTATAAGTCTAAGACTCATTAAGGTACGTATGACATAGGCAGCAGGAATAAACGTAGCATGGGCATAACTATAAGATACTGGACCCAGTAAACACAGATGTGTCAAAACACTCATAACATGGCCATCAAAAACGACAGGTCAGCGCACAGAAATGCTTAATACACGCAAAACAACAGCCCAGATTGAACCTAAAGTTCTCAAGCTGGGTCCGAGACCTGATGCCTGAGTGAATTCTTCTTCCCTCTCGGGGATCTGTGTTTAGTGACCATGTTCCACGGAGCCGAAGCTTGCAAAGAAGGGATCATCGGTATGGAAGCCAGAGGAAGCCAGGAAGGGATATTCATCGGTTGAATTCCCAGTAAATCCCATGCTGTGTGGAGGTCTTCAGGTTTCCGTATGATGATTCGTTTTCCATTTTTAGATATCGCTAAACCAAAAGGATACAGCCAGCGAAAGAGGATGTTTTCGGCTCTCAAAACATCCAATAGCAGCTTTAGTGTGCGTTTCTTAGCAAGAGTTGAGGGCGCCAAGTCCTGGAATAATAGCACAGAAGCGCCTTCAAATTTGACTCCATCTGATTATCTAGCAGATTTTAATATTACTGCAGCATCTACATAACTGAGTAAGCCACATATAACATCCCTGGGTGGGTCCACAAAACGCGGTTTGGCTCTCAGTGCTCGGTGGATTCTTTTAATCCGAATCAGCCCCGCTCTGTCACCACCTAAAAGTGAGGTGAAGATCTCTTGTGCTACTGTAGGAAGGGCCTCGTGTGCTATGGATTCTGGCAGGCAGCAGATCCTAAAGTTTTTGCGGCGACTTCTATTTTCTTGCTCTTCAGCGTGCAGTAAAGCTATATTAATACGATCATGTTGTGTCAGAAGAGTCTCATGTACTGCCGCAACAAATTTAGCAACATCTAAGCCGACTCCAGCATATCAACTATGTCCGCAATGTGGCGGATCTCCGGTTTTATGTTAGCTAAGTCTATAGCTATGGGGCCTAAGGCTGTGAAGAGGACTATCCTGATAAAACCCATAGACACTGGGGCATAAGAAGACTCACCCCCTGCATCCGATCGGTTCTCTGTGCTACAAGCGTCAGTCATCCTCAGCCGTATGTCCACTCACTATGTCCGGCGCCATCTTAGATACAAGCGCCGGGGAGGCTTCCAAGTTCCTCCTCAGAAATTTATCTAAATCTGCTTGGTTTTTCCCTAGTTTCAAATTTATCTAAATCTGCTTGGTTTTTCCCTGGTTTCGGGGTACCAGCATGTTCCTTGCTTTTGTCCTTTGTAGTTTTCACCATTGTTGGAGGGTCACGTCTCGCTCTTAGCTTGGGTTTAGTCAGATTGCAAGAGGAGCTCCAGCTCAAGCCACCTTCACAGCGAGCGGTCAAGCTCCACCCTCTGATGCTAGGTATTATAGGGCTGTTAATTGACTTAAGTAATTGATACCACCTGTCCTGTCTTTTAGGAGGATAGAATATCCCCATGAGTGCTGCTGCTTGGACTAAAGGAAAGAGAATTTACGGTGAGTAGAAATGAGACTTTTTTTATAAAAATAATAATTTTTTTGTGTCACCATATTCTGAGAGCCATAACTTTTTTATTTTTTAGTCAAAAAAGCTGTGTAAGGGCATGTTTTTTTGCGGGACAGTTTGTAGTTCTTATTGTGACGTGACAGCCTCCGGCTGGTCCTCATAGGCTTCCATACATGGCAGCCTGGAAGTCATCGTCTGGCCTCCGGTTGCCATGACAACCATCGGCAGCCCCCGAAATTGCATGTGGGGGCTGCCGATCTGCTCTAAACCCCTTAAATGCGGCGATCACCGCATCTAAGGGATTAATTGCCGAATTCATTGGCAACGGGTGGCTGATCGGCAACGGGGAGAGCAGGGCAGACACCCTGCACAGTTAACCGCCGCTGCGGTGTAGCGCCACGCGGCGGTTAACTGTTAATGCGCGGACGTAACTGCACGCACAGGTGCACGAAGATACTGCTCACCCGGATAAGCATGTATGCCAAGGTGCGTGAAGGGCTTAAGTCACACAAATGTTTTACCCATAGGGATGCAGTGAGTGACTCCATAATACTTCAACAGCGTGTCACATCACGGTTGCAGAAATGCGACACTTGTGTTCTGATAAAAACTCTGATACAAGCAAACTTCAGGCAGCGGGATAACTGTTGTGTGACTTTGCCCTCTCTAACAGTGATTTATTTACTCTTCAAGAGAAACTCAGCGGAATTAAAATTCACTCCTAAACCTCTTTTAATGCCCATCTTTTTCCCCCATGCAACTCCTAACGTTTTTGATGGAATGAAAAGCGCAGTCGACTGCGTTATTGATTCCGTCAACACAACGGAATCCTGTCACAACGGTGACAAACTGAAGCCATTAGCAACGTTTCCGTCACCATCGATGTCAATGGTGATGCAAATGGAAGCTTAGGTTTCCGTTTGCCTTTCCGTTGAGGGGTTAACCCGACGGAAACCTCAGACGGAACCCTTCAACATAAGGGCGACGGTGTTGTGAACAGGCCCTAAACATGATGTGTAGAATAACCCCCCTAAACTGCCCATACGCAAGATAAATACAATCTGAATGTTAAGGATCTGCCAGGCACAGCTTCTGTATCCACGCCCATAGGTAATCAGTCTGCACCTGCTTCTGTGTCTGGGAGACTGACTCCATCTTCCACCACTCAGGATGGCAGGCTTAGGAGTGGCAGAGCCTATCATAGCCTGGCCAGACGTAGCTAGCTCCCGCCCTCTGTCTATTTATACCTGCCTTTCCTGTTCCTCCTTGCTTGTGATTCTTCTCATTTGGTTTCCTGGCCCTGCTGCAGCTTCTTGATCTATTTGCTGCAGCTTCTTGATCTGCTTCATATTGACCCTGGCTTACTGAGTACTCTCCTGCTCTGCGTTTGGTACCTCGTACACTCCTGGTTTGACTCGGCTTGTTCACGACTCTCCTGCTCTGCGTTTGGTACCTCGTACACTCCTGGTTTGACTCGGCTCGTTCACTACTCTTGTTGCTCTCGGTGTTGCTGTGGGCAACTGCCCCTTTTCCCTTGCTTCTGTGTACCCTTGTCTGTCTGTCGTGCACATATTGAGCGTAGGGACTGTCGCCCAGTTGTACCCCGTCGCCTAGGGCGGGTCGTTGCAAGTAGGCAGGGACTGAGTGGCGGGTAGATTAGGGCTCACTTGTCTGTTTCCCTACCCCCATCATTACATAATCACAAGCCCTATACATAGTCTACCCTGGTCCCTCACACTACTATGGACCCCCTTGAGACCCTGGCTCAGCAAATGCAGGGTCTCTCCTTACAGGTCCAGGCCCTGCCTCAGAGGGTCAACCAGCCTGATGCTACCATGGTAGTGCCCCTCACCTCACCTCTTGAACCCCACCTCAAGTTGCCTGACCGGTTCTCAGGGGACCGGAAGACTTTTCTCTCCTTTCGGGAGAGTTGTAAGCTCTATTTTCGCTTAAAGCCCCACTCCTCAGGTTCTGAGAGCCAGCGGGTGGGTATAATTATGTCCCGGCTCCAGGAAGGGCCCCAAGAATGGGCCTTCTCCTTGGCTACTGATGCCCCTGAACTTTCCTCCGTTGATCTTTTCTTTTCCGCTCTCGGACTCATTTATGACGAGACTGAAAGGACTGCCTTTGCCGAGAGTCAGCTGGTGACCTTACGTCAGGGTAAGAGACCTGTTGAGGAGTATTGCTCTGACTTTAGGAAGTTGTGCGTAGCTTCTCGGTGGAATGACCCTGCCTTAACCCGTTAGTGACCGCCAATACGCCTTTTAACGGCGGCCACTAACGGGCTTTATTCTGATGCATATGCCTTTTTACGGCACTGCATCAGGATAAAGTAAACAGAGCAGGGAGCGTCAAATCTCCCTGCTCTCAGCTGCTAGTGGCAGCTGAGGGCTGGGAGCGTCCCTGCTCTGCTGGGTGAGATCGATATTAGTATCGATCTCACCTGTTTAACCCTTCAGATGCGGTGCGCAATAGCGAGCACCGCATCTGAGTGGTTTTGGAGAGAGGGAGGGAGCTCCCTCTCATCCCACCGACACCCGGCGATAACATCGCCGAGTATCTGTGTCTCTAATGGCAGCCGGGGGCCTAATAAAGGCCCCCAGGTCTGCCTGGAGCGAATGCCTGCTAGATCATGCCGGAGGCATGACCTAGAAGATGCCTGTCCGTTTTAAACGGACAGGCAGTAATACACTGCAATACAAAAGTATTGCAGTGTATTATAATAGCGATTGGAGAATCGCATATTATAGTCCCCTAGTGGGACTAGTAAAAAAGTGAAAAAAAAGTTTAATAAAGTTAATTAAAAAAAAAAAATAT
This sequence comes from Rhinoderma darwinii, assembly GCF_050947455.1. Classification (NCBI taxonomy): domain Eukaryota; kingdom Metazoa; phylum Chordata; class Amphibia; order Anura; family Rhinodermatidae; genus Rhinoderma; species Rhinoderma darwinii. Next base: position 313,399,751 of record NC_134689.1, read on the forward strand.
GAAAAAAAATGAAAAACCCAGCTTTTCCCCTTACATAATGCTTTACTATTAAAAAACAAAATAAAGTAAAAAAGTTAGACATATTTGGTATCGCCGCGTCCGTAACGACCCAGACTATAAATCTATTACATTATTTAACCCGCACGGTGAACGCCGTAAAAAATTTAATAAAAAACTATGGAAAAATTGCTGTTTTCTGTGAATCCTGACTTAAAAAAAATGTGATAAAAAGAGATCAAAAAGTCGCATCTACTCAAAAATGGTACCAATAAAAACTACAAGTCTTCCCGCAAAAAAAAAGCCCTCATACGACTGCATCGGCGAAAAAATAAAAACGTTACGGCTCTTCAAATATGGAGACACAAAAACAAGTCATTTTGAAAAAAAAGCGTTTTTACTGTGTAAAAGTAGTAAAACATACAAAAACTATATAAATTTGGTATCGTTGCAATCGTAACAACCCGCTGAATAAAGTTATTGTGTTATTTATATCACACGGTAAACGGCGTAGATTTAAGACGCGAAAAAGAGTGGCGAGATTTCAGGTTTTTTTTCTATTCCCCCCCAAAAAAAAGTTAATAAAAGTTAACCAATAAATAATATGTCCCCCAAAATGGTGCTATTAAAAAGTACAACTTGTCCCGCAAAAAACAAGACCTTATACGGCTATGTCGACGCAAAAATAAAAAGGTTATAGCTCTTGGAATGCGACGATGGAAAAACGTAAAAAATGGCTTGGTCATTAAGGTCTAAAATAGGCTGGTCATTAAGGGTTAAGGTGCCAGTTTAGGTTGGGTCTGTCGAACGCCCTGAAAGACCTGCTAGTTAGCTATCCCTCTTCTGACTCCCTAGACCAGGTAATGGCTTTAGCGGTACGACTGGACCGACGTCTCAGGGAACGACAACGTGAACATATTTGTGTTTTCTCCTCTGACTCCCCCATGATGGCTCCCGAGGTTCCGTTGCTTCGTTCTTCCACGGAAGACTCGGAGGTACCTATGCAACTCCGAGTCCCCCCAACAACGTAGAGAGTTCCGCGGGAAGAATGGTCTCTGCTTCTATTGTGGGTATGACAAGCATCAAGTGAACACCTGTCCTAGGCATAAGAATAAGCAGCCGGAAAACTTCCGCGCCTAAGTGATCATCGGGGAGGTCACTTGGGCGTACAGGTATTTCCCGTAAATATGAAACGTAATAACATCTTGCTTCCCTTTCAGGTCTCTTTTGGTGGTAGGTCTGCTACCGGCAGTGCCTTCGTGGATTCAGGGTCGTCTGCTAATATCATGTCTGTGGAATTTGATATGTCTCTAGCTATGCCTTTGATTGATTTGCCTAAACCTGTCCCGGTAGTGGGTATCGACTCCACTCCTCTTGCTAATGGTTATTTTACACAGCATACCCCAGTTTTTGAACTCCTTGTTGGCTCCATGCATTTGGAGCAGTGCTCTGTACTGTTGATGCAGGGATTATCGTCCGATTTGGTTTTAGGCCTTCCCTGGTTGCAGTTGCATAATCCCACGTTTGACTGGAATACTGGGGATCTTACCAAAATGGGGTAATGAATGCTTGACGTCATGTTTTTCTGTTAATTCTATTTCTCCCCCTGAGGAGGTGAACACGCTACCTGAGTTTGTTCAGGACTTCGCTGATGTTTTCTCTAGGGAGGCCTCCGAAGTGTTACCTCCTCATAGAGAATACGATTGCGCTATCGATTTGGTACCAGGAGCTAAGCTCCCTAAGGGTAGGATATTTAATCTCTCTTGTCCCGAACGTGAAGCCATGAGAGAGTATATCCAGGAATGCCTTGCCAAGGGTTACATTCGCCCCTCTACTTCTCCGGTAGGTGCTGGCTTCTTCTTCGTAGGGAAGAAGGATGGTGGTCTTAGGCCATGCATTGACTACCGTAACTTGAATAAGGTCACTGTAAGGAACCAGTATCCCCTTCCTTTGATTCCTGATCTCTTTAATCAGGTTCAGGGGGCCCAATGGTTCTCTAACTTTGATCTATGGGGGGCGTATAACCTTATCCGCATCAAAGAGGGGGATGAGTGGAAGACTGCGTTTAACACGCCCGAAGGTCATTTCGAATACCTCGTCATGCCCTTTGGGTTATGTAATGCTCCCGCGGTCTTCCAGAATTTCATAAATGAGATTTTAAGAGATTACCTGGGGGTATTTCTTGTAGTGTACCTTGATGACATACTTGTTTTCCAAGGACTGGTCCTCCCACATTGAGCATGTCAGGAAGGTGCTCCAGGTCCTTCGGGAAAACAAACTGTTTGCGAAGACCGAAAAATGTGTGTTTGGGGTGCAGGAGATACCATTTTTGGGTCAAATCCTCACTCCTCATGATTTCCGCATGGACCCCGCCAAGGTCCAGGCTGTGGCGGAATGGGTCCAACCTGCCTCCCTGAAGGCGTTACAGTGCTTCTTGGGTTTCGCTAATTATTACAGGAGATTTATTGCTAACTTCTCGGTCATCGCTAAGCCTCTTACGGATCTCACTCGCAAGGGTGCTGATCTCCTCCGCTGGCCTCCTGAGTCTGTCCAGGCTTTTGAGGTCCTTAAGAAGTGCTTTATCTCGGCCCCGGTGTTGGTTCAGCCCAACCAAATGGAGCCATTTATCGTGGAGGTTGACGCGTCTGAGGTGGGAGTGGGGGCTGTCTTGTCCCAGGGTACCAGGTCCCTCACCCATCTCCGTCCCTGTGCCTACTTCTCCAGGAAGTTTTCGCCCACTGAGAGTAACTATGATATTGGCAACTGCGAACTCTTAGCCATTAAAGAGGCTCTGTCACCAGATTTTGCAACACCTATCTGCTATTGCAGCAGATAGGCGCTGCAATGTAGATTACAGTAACGGTATTATTTTTAAAAAACGAGCATTTTTGGCCAAGATATGACCATTTTTGTATTTATGCAAATGAGGCTTGCAAAAGTACAACTGGGAGTGTTGAAAAGTAAAAGTCCAAGTGGGCGTGTATTATGTGCGTATATCGGGGCGTTTTTACTTCTTTTACTAGCTGGGCGTTCTGACGAGAAGTATCATCCACTTCTCTTCAGAACGCCCAGCTTCTGGCAGATCACGCTGTGACGTCACTTCCCCAGGTCCTGCATCGTGTCAGAAGAGCGAGGACACATCGGCACCAGAGGCTACAGATGATTCTGCAGCAGTATCGGCGTTTGCAGGTAAGTCGATGTAGCTACTTACCTGCAAACGCTGATGCTGCTGCAGAATCAACTATAGCCTCTGGTGCCGATGTGTCCTCGCTCGTCTGACACGATGCAGGACCTGGCGAAGTGACGTCACAGCGTGATCTGCCAGAAGTTGGGCGTTCTGAAGAGAAGTGGATGATACTTCTCGTCAGAACGCCCAGCTAGTAAAAGAAGTAAAAACGCCCCGATGTACGCACATAATACACGCCCAGTTGTACTTTTGAAAGCCTCATTTGCATAAATACAAAAATGGTCATAACTTGGCCAAAAATGCTTCTTTTTTAAAAATAAAAACGTTACTGTAATCTACATTGCAGCGCCTATCTGCTGCAATAGCAGATAGGGGTTGCAAAATCTGGTGACAGAGCCTCTTTAAATGGGCATTTGAAGAGGGGCGCCACTTCCTGGAGGGGGCTAGGCACCAGGTAACGGTCCTTACCGACCACAAGAATCTGGTTTTCCTAGAATCTGCCCGGAGGCTAAACCCGAGACAAGCTCGATGGGCGTTATTTTTTACCAGATTCAACTTTTTGGTCACCTATAGGGCTGGGTCTAAAAATATTAAGGCTGATGCACTGTCGCGTAGCTTCATGGCCAGACCTCCTTTGGAGGAAGATCCTGCTTGTATTTTGCCTCCAGGTATAATCATTTCCTCTATTGATTCTGATTTAGTTTCTGAAATTGCTGCTGATCAAGGTTTAGCTCCCGGGAACCTCCCTGAGAACAAGCTGTTTGTTCCCCTGCAATTCCGGCTAAGGGTACTGAGGGAAAATCATGACTCCGCTCTATCTGGTCATCCAGGCATCCTGGGTACCAAGCACCTCATTGCCAGAAACTATTGGTGGCCTGGGTTGCCTAAGGACGTTAAGGCCTACGTCGCCGCTTGTGAGGTTTGTGCTAGGTCCAAGACTCCCAGGTCCTGACCAGCGGGCTTACTACGTTCTTTGCCCATTCCCCGGAGACCTTGGACCCATATCTCCATGGATTTTATCACCGATTTGCCTCCATCTCAAGGCAAGTCGGTGGTGTGGGTTGTAGTAGACTGCTTCAGTAAGATGTGCCACTTTGTGCCCCTCAAAAAACTACCCAATGCTAAGACGTTAGCTACCTTGTTTGTCAAACATATCCTGCGTCTCCATGGGGTCCCTGTCAATATTGTTTCTGACAGAGGGGTACCATTTGTTTTATTGTTTTGGAGAGCCTTCTGTAAAAAGTTGGAGATTGATCTGTCCTTCTCCTCTGCCTTCCATCCTGAAACTAATGGCCAAACTGAGAGGACTAATCAGTGTCTAGAACAATATTTAAGGTGTTTTATCTCTGACTGTCAATATGATTGGGTCTCATTCATCCCCCTCGCCGAATTTTCCCTTAATAACCGGGTCAGTAACTCGTCAGGGGTCTCCCCCTTTTTCTGTAATTTTGGGTTTAATCCACGGTTCTCCTCCGTTTCACCTGGTAGTTCCAACAATCCCGAGGTAGAGGTCGTTCATCGGGAACTGTGCACAGTCTGGGCCCAGGTTCAGAAGAACCTAGAGGCATCCCAGAGCATACAAAAAACTCAGGCAGATAGAAGACGTTCTGCTAACCCCTTGTTTATGGTCGGGGATTTGGGGTGGCTATCGTCAAAGAACTTGGGCCTTAAAGTCCCGTCCAAGAAGTTTGCTCCCCGGTTTATAGGGCCGTACAAGGTCATTGAAGTCCTCAATCCTGTCTCCTTCCGACTGGAGTTGCCCCCATCTTTTCGAGTACACGACGTGTTTCATGCCTCCCTCCTTAAACGCTGCTCTCCATCCTTGGCTCCCTCGAGGAAACCTCCTGTCCCCGTTCTCACCCCTGAGGGGGTAGAATTCGAGGTGGCCAAAATTGTGGACAGCAAAATGGTCCAAGGCTCCCTCCAGTACCTGGTCCATTGGAGAGGATACGGGCCTGAGGAGAAGACTTGGGTACCCGCCCGGGATGTTCACGCTGGGGTATTGGTCAGGAGGTTCCACCTTCGCTTCCCCAATAAACAAGGTCCATCTAGAAAGGGTCCGGTGGCCCCTCATAAAAAGGGGGGTACTGTTAAGGATCTGCCAGGCACAGCTTCTGTATCCACGCCCATAGGTAATCAGTCTGCATCTGCTTCTGTGTCTGGGAGACTGACTCCATCTTCCACCACTCAGGATGGCAGGCTTAGGAGTGGGAGAGCCTATCATAGCCTGGCCAGACGGAGCTAGCTCCCGCCATCTGTCTATTTATACCTCCCTTTCCTGTTCCTCCTTGCTTGTGATTCTTCTCATTTGGTTTCCTGGCCCTGCTGCAGCTTCTTGATCTATTTGACCCTGCTTCATATTGACCCTGGCTTACTGACTACTCTCCTGCTCTGCGTTTGGTACCTCGTACACTCCTGGTTTGACTCGACTTGTTCACTACTCTCCTGCTCTGCGTTTGGTACCTCGTACACTCCTGGTTTGACTCGGCTCGTTCACCACTCTTGTTGCTCTCGGTGTTGCCGTGGGCATCTGCCCCTTTTCCCTTGCTTCTGTGTACCCTTGTCTGTTTGTCTGTCGTGCACATATTGAGCGTAGGGACTGTCGCCCAGTTGTACCCCGTCGCCTAGGGCGGGTCGTTGCAAGTAGGCAGGGACTGAGTGGCGGGTAGATTAGAGCTCACTTGTCTGTTTCCCTACCCCCATCATTACACTGAAGCAGCTGATTCCCACTGTTTCTCCTGGTTAGCAGCCAATAACCCCACCCCGACATTTGTCATAAGTATCCATCATGGAAAGCTAGTGTTTCCCGCAATTTGTTGTATAATTACGACAAATGGATGGCACGGACTCAGACGGAGAATCCATGCCTACATCCCCGGGTGTCAGCTGTATGTTATAGCTGACACCCTGGTGTAATGGTGGGGACCAAAGTTAGCTCTGATCCCCGCCATTAACTCCTTAATTGCAGTGGTCAAAAGAGACCGCTGCATTTAAAGTGTTTGCAGCTAATCACCACCCCGGCGACGAGATCGCCAGAGTGCCGATGGCTGCAATTGCGACCGGAGGCCTAACACTGCTTGCATCATCAGCGGCGGGTGCCAGCTGTAACGGTAGGGACCGGAACTAGCTCTGATCCCTGCCATTAATTTCTTAGATGCAGCGATCGAAAGAGATCACTGCATCTTAGTGGTTTGTAGCAATTCGGCAGCCCTACAGTGCAATCGCAGGGCTGCCGACGGCTGCTATAGCAACAAGAGTCCAAACAATGGCCTCCTGTTCTGCCATTACGGAAGCCAATTAGGCCACACCCAGAGGCGGAGCCTAATTGGCTTGTTGTCAGTGAACGACTGACACTTCTAATACATTGCACTACATAGGTAGTGCAATGTAATAGAAAATAAATCAGACAATTGGACCTTCAAGTCCCCTAGTGGGAAAAAAAAAAAGTGTAAAACAAAGTGTAAAAAAAAGAGAAAAAAAAGTTTCAAGTAATAAAATAAAACACAATCTCCCTTTTTTCCCTTACCCAGGTCTTTATTATTGAAAAAAAAAAAAAAACATACATATTTGGTATCGCCGCATCCGTAATAGCCTGAACTATAAAAATATTATGTTATTTATTCCGCACGGTGAACGCTGTAAAAACAATCCCCTAAAAAAACAATGCCAGAATTGCTGTTTTTTGGTCACTTTGCCTTCCAAAAATTGGAATAACAAGTCTACAAAAAGTCACATGTATCCAAAAATGGTACCTTTAAAAACTATAGTTTGCCTCGCAAAAAACAAACCCCCCTAGAGCTCCGTCGACTAAAAAATTAAAACCTTATGGCTCACAGAACATGGTGACAGAAAAAATACATTATTTTTACAAAAATAATTTCATTGTGCAAAAAGTTGTAAAACATAAAAAAGTGCTAGAAATTTAGTATCACCGGACTCTTACTGACCCGCAGAATAAAGTTAACATGTAAATTTATAACGCATGGTGAACGCTGTATTTGCCAATTGCTGTTTTTTGGTCACCTTGTCTTGCCTCCCAAAATAGTATAAAAAGTGATCAAAAAGTTACATGTACCCCAAAATTGTACCAATAAAAACTACAGCTCGTCCCGCAAAAAAACAGCCCTCATACCACTAAGTCTATGAAAAAATAAAATAGGTTAAGACTCCCATAATTCAGGAAAGAAAACATAAGCAGTTGTGCAGACCTGAGGGGAACATTTCTTTTGTTTCAAGAGGCGATTTATCAAGGTCCTAAAATTAGAGAACCAGGAATGGGAGGGCCCAAACATATCCGCTGGAAGTGAGGGTGCTTAAATTATACCAGGACAACACCTTCCCAGCAAAATTCCCCAAACTGCAAAGGTGCGAGTCACGTTAGGTAAGTGGACCCACTGGACCGTACCGCCTTAACGGTAAGGCAGCTGGCCAACAGGACACAGTCCATAGTTCGTATAAGTGTACCTGTGGTAGCTCAGACAGTAACAAGACAGGCTCGGCTGTGACTAGGCAGCAGGCAGGCACCAGGCATGGTGTAGCAGGACCGGCGTGGTATTCAGCGCAGCACGACTTCAACTCAATATGGCACTTGGACCAGGATAGCACGGGATACAGGTTACAGGTAGCAGGAACGGGAAACACGGGGAACTGGAAAACACTTAGGAGACCATTTGCAAAGACAAACTAGGGTAATGACATCAAACTGCAGGCAATGCAGGAAAGGGGCAGAGCCCTTCTTATAGTCCAGTGTGATCTTGGAGCAATCAGCTCAATCTCACACATGTGTGCGCTCTCGCTCCTTAAGGCTGGATTGAGCTAGTGAGCGCACCCTAGTGGTGGCTGCGGAACAAGATTGCCGCATGTGCAGACATCTCTGGAGAAGGGCGTCGACATGATGGGAGGAGTTTGTGGTCAGTGACCACGGATGTTACAGTATCCCCCCTCTTATGCCCCCTCCTCTTGGGACCAAACTTCCTAATGAGGGTAAGAGCATTGAGATTCTCCTCTGGCTCCCAGGACCTCTCTAAATCTACTAAATAAAAGGTTCTTCCTCTTACTTTTTTGTGTCCAGGATCTTCTTAAACTCAAAAGTATCTGATGAACCGCTGGGAGCCACTGCAGGACTAGAAATCTTGGAGTAGCGGTTCAGGACCACAGGTTTGAAAAGGGAGACAAGGAAGAAGTTGGGGATCTTGAAGGTAGGAGGCAGCAGAAGCGTGTAGGAGACAGGGTTGATTTGTTGCAGGAACCTGGGGGCAAACTTGTGCGATGGCACCCTCAGCCGGATATTCTTAGAGGACAGCCAGACCTTAGTGCCTGGAAGAAACTGGGGAGGCTCTCGTCTTCTTGTGTCTGTCTCTCTTTTCATGTGGTCGACCGCCAGCAGAATAGAAGATCGGGTCTGCTGCCAGATTTGTAGAAAGTCCCTGAATGTAGTCAGCTGCAGGTACCTGGGACGTAGTGGAAACAGGGAGAGGTATTCGTGGGTGTTGGCCGTAAACAATGAAGAATGGGCTGGAGGCGGTGGACTCACCAGTGTGGTTGTTGTAGGAGAACTCAGTCCAAGAAAGCAGCTGCACCCAGTCATAATGCTGCCTGGAGATAAAGTGTTGTAGATAATTCTCCATAATCTGATTTATTCACTCAACTTCACCATTGAACTGGGGATGGTAGGCTGAGGAAAATTCCAACTTCACACCGAGGAGTCCGCAGGTGGCTCTCCAGAACTTTGAGGTGAAATTAAGCCCCCGATCCGATACAATATGCAGAGGCAAGCCGTGCAGACGGAAGATGTGTTGGATGAAGAGATTGGCTAGTCGGGAAGCAGAAGGTAGGCCAGTCCGTGACAAAGTCCATAGCAATATGTTGCCAGGGGGCATTGGGCACACACAGGCAACGGCTGAAGGAGGCCAGCCGGTTTGGAGTGGGAAACTTTATTTGCTGCGCACACACCGTGCAGGAGGAGACAAAGCCTGTGATGTCTTTGGGCAGCGTGGGTCACCAGAACGGACGAGCAATCAGGTCTCGGTTCTTACGGGCACCCGTGTGACCTGCCAGTTTGGAACTGTGTCCCCAGCGGAGGATTCTTCTTCTGTCTGCCAGACGAACAAAAGTCCTCCCCTGGGGAATGTCTCTAACTTGTAGAGGGTTGACAGGGATGATGCAGGATGGATCAATGATATTCTGTGGAGACTCTAAAGTATCCTCTGTCTCGAACGACCTGGACAAGGCATCGGCCCTCACATTGTTGTCGGCCGGACGGTAGTGGAGCTCAAACTGGAACTGGGCGAAGAACAGCGACCACCTGGCTGGACGTGGATTCAGTCAAGATGGAATGAACTGCGCCCTCTAGTAGATGTCTCCACTCCTCCTGAGCCAAATTGATGGGCAGTAACTCCCGATCCCCAATCGAGTAGTTGCGTTCTGCGGAAGAGAAGAGTTTAGAGTAATAGCCACATACCACAGTTTTTCCCTTGGAACCGTGAAGGCACTCTTCAGGCTATTAAATGTGGATTCCGCCTCAGGAGTCCACCTCGGCATTCATGCCTTTCTTGGTGAGGGTAGAGATAGGAGAAACGGCACTTGCACATCCAGTGGATGTGCAATAATGTTCAATGCCTGGAGGAGTTGGTCCTGTCGAGACCAGAGGTCTAGCATATTCGCCCGCATCTCTTGTGACGTCATCATGGTCTTGGATTGCCCAGCGGGGTCCAGGGCCTGAGCTTACTGTCACGTTGGGTATGTGGACCCACTGGACTGTGCCGCCTTAACGGTATGGCAGCTGGCCAACAGCACACAGTCTATAGTTCGTATAGGTGTACCTGTGGTAGCTCAGACAGTAGCAAGATAGGCTCGGCTAGGACTAGGCAGCAGGCAGGCACCAGGCATGGTGTAGCAGGACCGGCATGGTAGTCAGCGCAGCACGACTCCAACTCAATATGGCACTTAGACTAGGATAGCACGGGATACAGGTTACAGGAACGGGAAACACAGGGAACTGGAAAACACTTAGGAGACCATTTGCAAAGACAAACTAGGGTAATGACAACAAAGCTCCAGCAATGCAGAGAGGGGCAGAGCCCTTCTTACAGTCCAGGGTGATCTTGGAGCAATCAGCTCAATCTCACACATGTGTGCGCTCTGGCTCCTTAAGGCTGGATTGAGCTAGTGAGCGCACCCTAGAGCGGACGTTACAGTGCGAAGCGTGGACCAAAAGGGGGATAAGTAAGGACACAATTTATCAGTGAGACACTGGCCTGTGCATAAAGGATTGCTTCACAACGTAACACACATCTATGGATTATTTTACTGTATTTTTTTACCCCATTATTATATTACCTGATTATACCCTGATGTACTCCACCCAGCTTACATATGCCCCCACATTATAAACTGAAATACCAGTAAAACTCCAAACAAAACTACTACCAAGCAAAATCCACGCTCCAAAAGCCAAATGGCGCTCCCTCCATTTTGAGGCCTACAGGGTGCCCAAACAGCAGTTTACTTACACATATATGGTACCGCCATACCCTTTTAACAAAAATTTTTGGGGGGGTGTCTCCAGTGGCACAAGCTGGGCACAACACATTTACCACTGAAATGGCATATCTGGGGAAAAATTTCATTTTTACTTAGCACCATCCACAGCGCAATCATTTATGGAAAAAACCTGCAGGGTGAAAATGCTCACTACATCCCTTAATAAATGCCTTGAGGGCTGTGGTTTCCAAAATGGGGTCACTTCTCAGGGGTTTCTTTTATTATTTCACATCAGAGCCTCTGCAACTGTGAACCAATACTCTGTAAGTCGCCAAATTAGGCCTCAATTTCGCATGGTACTCTCTCACTCCTGAGCATGGTCGACTGTCCTTTCGAAAGATTAGGGCCACATGTAGGGTGTTTCTAAAACAAGAAACACAGCATATTAATTAGGGAGCTGTCTTTTTATGGTGGCACAAGCTGGGCACCACATATTGGCATATCTATGGAAAATGTTTAATTTTTTTACTCTGCAACATCGAGTGCACACTAATTTCTGCAAAACAACTGCGGGGTTAACATGCTCACAAAACCCCTAGGTGAATACATTGAGGGGTGTAGTTTCCAAAATGGGGTCACTTCTGGGGGGTTTCCACTGTTTTGGTACCACAGGGGCTTTGCAAATGCGACATAGCACCCAGAAACCAATTCTGCAAAATCTGCACTCCAAAAGCCAAATGACGCTCCTTCCCTTCTGAGCCCTACCTTGTGCCCAAACAGCAGTCTATGACCAGATATGGGGTATTGCCGTACTCTGAAGAATTTGCTTTACAAATGTTGGGTTGCTTTTTCTCCTTTTATTTGTTGAGAAAATGAAACATTTTGAGCTAAAGCTACATCTTACTGGGAAAAAAAAAATAATTGTTATTTTCACTTCCCGATTCTAATAAAATCTATGAAAAACCTGTGGGGTCAAAATGCTCACTACACCCCTAGATTAATTCCTCAAGGGGTGTAGTTTCTCAAATGGAGTTGTTTTGGGGTAGTTTCCACTGTACTGGTACCTTAGGGGCTTTGCAAAACCGACAATCTGTGCTCCAAAAGCCAAATGAAGCTCTTTTTCTTCTGAGCCACGCCGTGTGCCCAAACAGCAGTTTATGACCACATATGAGGTATTTCCCTGGAGAAGTTGCGTTACAATGGTTGTGGGGCTTTTTCTTCTTTATTCCGTGTGGAAATAGTTGTTGTTTTTTTTAGCTAAAACTACATCTTATTGGAAAACATTTTATTTGCACGTCCAAATTCTAATAAAATCTATGAAACACCTGTGGGGTCAAAATGCTCACTACTCCCCTAGATGAATTCCTTGTGGGTTTAGTTTCCAAAATGGGGTCTTTTTTGGGGTGTTTCTTTTGTTTTGGCCCCACAAGACTTCTTTAAACCTGACATGGTGCCTAAAATATAATTCAATAAAAAGAAGGCCCCAAAATCCACTAGGTGCTCCTTTGCTTCGGAGGCCAGTGTTTCAGTCGATAAGCACACTAGGGCGATGATTGGGATATTTCGAAAAACTGCAGAATCTGGGCAATAAATATTTTTAAGAGTTGTGTGTCTCTGGTAAAACCTTCTGTGTTACAGGAAAAAAATAATTTCTGAAAAAAAAAATGAAATTTGTAAATTTGACCTCTCTTTTACTTTAATATTTATAAAACGCCTAAAGGGTTAAGAAACTTTCTAAATGCTGCTTTGAATACTTTGAGGGGGTGCAGTTTTTTTTTTAAATGGGGTGATTTATGGGGTTTTGTATTGTATGGGTGTCTCAATTTGAAATTTTCATGAAAATGTGATACATTTCTGCTAAAGTTCTAAGCCTTGTAACGTCCTAGAAAAATAAAAGAATGTTCAAAAAACGATGCCAATCTAAAGTAGACATATGGGAAATTTTAATTAGCAACTATTTTGGGTGGTATAGACAGCCATCTGTCTTACAAGCAGATACATTTAAATTTATAAAAATAAAAAATTTTGCTACATTTTGGTGTTTTTCATCGTTAAATACTAAATTGTTCGACCAAATATTACCAGTAACATAAAGTACAATGTGTCACGAGAAAACAATCTCACTATCGCTTTGATGGGTAAAAGTATTCCAAAGTTATTACCACATAAAGTGAGACGTCAGATTTGAAAAATAAGGCTGTCAGGAAGGTCAGAAGTGGCCAAAGCGGGAAGGGGTTAATTGGCCAAATTTATTTTCGCTTACATAACGGCAACATATTTCACAGCGCTGTACAGATTGTCATCACTCACTGTCCTCAGGGGGGCTCACACTCTAAGTTCCCTATCTGTATATTTTTGGGGTGTGGAAGGAAATCTACGCAAACACAGGGAAAATATACAAAGTCCATGCAGATGTTGGCCACCATATGCTTTTATGCAAAAGAACGATTTCCAACAATCTGAGCCTCAGAATTTTTTTAGCTGGTCATTAAATATCAAGTACGACAAAAATTTCAGTCATCATCGCAAAGTTTTTTTTTTACATGTCAAAAAATGTTTTTATAATTTATGGGTAAAAATAAAACGAAAAAAAGCAAAACAAAAACAACTAGCACGGTAGACCACTGTGGACAGAAAAATAACCTCTGGGACAAAAGAATGTGACAAACTCATGGTCTGAGTCTCTGCTGACAGGTATCTCCCGGCTATGGTCGGCTGTATAGGAGAGCGCTGTATAGGAGAGCACAGGTCAGGACACCGCTGTATAGGAGAGCACAGGTCAGGACACCGCTGTATAGGAGAGCACAGGTCAGGCAAGACACAGCTCCGCTCCTCACTCAGCAGCATGTGCTCTCCACTCGCCCTGCCTCCTCCGCCTGGAGCTCCCCCACTGAACCCCGCCCTCGCTGTCACATGGCGGTGACGTCAGGGAGGTGCTCAGTGACTAGCATGTTGCCGCTCTACGTTGATAAGGAGGGAACGAGGTTCGGAGGGAGAAGAAGTGCTGAGGAGAGAGACGCGGCTGCTGCTGCAGGATGGCGGGCGGCGAGTTGGGCAGTAAACAGATGCAGGGAGCCCCAAATACTCAGTGTCAAAGCTGGGTACTGGGAGTGAGGGCTCAGGAGAATACTGGTAGTGTATGTAATAGGGGGACGAGGGGCACCGTTTGTACGTGAGGCAGAAAGAGAACGAGAGGAAGGCACCACAAAATGGCGGTGGGAGAAGGAAGGCATCTGCCTTTGTCCGCAGCTCTGCTCCTCAAATGGATCATACGGGGGCTCCTCTGTAGAAGGGGTGGTTGGTAATCACCTATAGATACAGGTGGTGAGGTGTTTGGGGTCCCCAGGCTTCTCTGTGGCCCAGAGAACCGACTGACAGATCCTCCCTGTAATGGCGGCTGCTAATGGGTGAGTATGGCGGCTGCTTCTTCCTTCTTTGTCCTTGGGTGGGGAAGAGAAAAAATAACAAGTGTCCTTGAGAACCAGCGCACGGACTGTATGTGGCCCCGGAGCCTCGTGTGTGACTCCAGCCGCGTCCCGTGAGCACGTCTCGGTGTCCTGAGCTGTCAGGACGGGGACATTCTAGTCTTTATATCGCTATTTTGGCGTTTTCTCCATTTTTGTGCGTGTTGCCGCTGTAGGGCTGCCTGTGGTGTACGGTCCCGGCAGCTGTCCCTCCATGTCCTGTGCGCTGCACATACGTCCGTATCTCTGCCGCCATTTATCACATTTTCTACCGATTATCAGTCTTTATATGCAGATTCCTTGGCTTATTCCATTAAGTTATTAGACATTACACATGATGGCCAATGCATGTTATTCTGCTCCTTTATAACACTGGATCCTGGTATAGGCGACATAATATATACATTGCTTCTTTTTTGTATGTGGGGTGTCGTCTTTAACTCTTAACCTGCCAGGTCTATTTTTATGCCGTATTTGACCCCCTTTATGTGCAAATGTGGTTCAGGAGTGATAAGTACTCCCCAACTTTATATGTCAAAGCGCCAGATGTATATTCTAAGACCTTTTGAGATAATATCCTTTGTTTTATCACCACTTTGATACCAGGGCGAATTTCTATTATTTTATGTATAAGTGGAGTCTATGCTGGTGAATGTATTTGCAGTTTTATTTTAGCAGATTAATATTTCTGTTCCTTTGTTATGCACCATCATGTAAACGTTCTTATAGATCACGTTCTGTATAGTTGGACTTTTCATAAACCTAGAATATAATGTTATGATAGATAAAATGTGCGTTTTATATTCTATATAACCCAGAAGAGACTATTCCCCGGGTGATCTCGGTTCATGGCAATATTTGATGCCGTGTTTCTTTTCTTTGTGCACAATCTGTTAATCTGTATGTGTGTGTGTATATATATTTTTATAATTAAGATTTATCTCCCTTTAGGTGGACTCGTGTTTTCAAGACTGTTAAATGTAAGTGGTTTATTTTATACTATGTTTTTTACTATTTGGATCTTTGATATTTGGCTGTTGTTAATCCTCCAGCCGTCAAAACATAATTTAGCTACAAACGGAATATCTTCCTATTACGCTTCATATTAACCAATTGGTTTTTTTTTTATTCGCAGGTAAACGAAGAAGATGTTTCTATAATTTATGATCGAATACAGAGTGATATTTATTACCAGGTGTGTGTCTTCTTTATAAAAATTACTAATTCTGTCTCTGCACTTTTTTTCCTATGTGAAATATTTTAAAAATATATATATAAAAAAAAATTCATAAAATATACGTTTTAGTTTATGGTTCCTTTTTTTTATTTTTTTCAGTTTATTTGCTAATAATGATAATTAAAAAAAAAAACACTAATTTGTGTTCGTGGTTAAAATACCACAATTTATGTATAGTTTTTTTTTTTTTTTTTTTTGTATTGTCTTAGTGGAAGAGTTGCAGATTCTGGGATTAATATTACATCTATTTAATGGTATTTATATTTTTTTGCATCAAGAAATGGGAAAATATTTGTACATATTATAAATTTTTATGTATTTTATTGGAGGTACATGTTATTATTTAAATGACTTATACTCTCCATGTATTTCTCTATCCGGGATATTACTATTTTTAATTTAAAACGTTATCAAATGCTGACGAAAGTAGATAAGTTTTTTCTTTTTTTTTCCCCCCTATAAAGTGGCGACGTTTTAGAAAGTTTTTGTTTCAGTAGTTTAGATGTTCTACAGCATTAGAATTGAATGCGGTAATGTAGATTTATCATGAACCATTTTTCAGTAAGAAGCGTGTGGCTGCACAATTCAGAAAATGATGTGTAATTATTAACTACAAAATGTAACGAGTACATGAGTTCTAGTTTGTACAAAAACTTTCATTGTAAACCCAATCAGAATCTGGTAGTGATTTTTTTTATTATTACAGTGCCGTTTACATACAAATAACTGTAATTTACACACAAATACTAAATTGTATGTAAAGCTATGTACTTTTTTTGTTAACTGTACAAATATTTCAGGAGTTTATATAGCTTAAAAATGCATATTAATATATTGAGAGTCCACATATTACAGGTAGGAACATCCAGGGGCACAAAACTTTCTAGTTATGTTTATACAGAACCTTTTTTTATTTTCTATTCATCCATCTGTCACATATATATATAATCCCTGGCAGATCATTAAAGTACCTCCAGTTGCACCCCCCCACCCCCCCCCCCCCCCCCTGGCTGGGAGCTGGTACTTTTTCTACAGTTTATATGGGTGTTACCGGATGAATTGCAATAAATGTATGGCGGTATGTCCGCACTTAATCTCCCAAGTGTATAAAACCGTACTCAGATGTTTTTAAAGACCCTAAACCTAGCTTGTAACTTTATCTATGTTTTATGTCTGAATTAGTTTGATTTTATTTTTATTTTTTTTAAATTAATATGTAAACTCTTTAGTCTAGGAAATCTTAGCATTCCAATTATATCCTTTCATTTATATAAAAAACATGTAGGGCAATGAATTTGATCAACTCCACTATATGCTGATATTACTCACAAATGTTTTTTTTTTTTTTTAAATTAAATATGTAATTTTAGAAAGCCTAGTGTTTTGCTCATTGCCCAACCTGCTAAGCAAATACATGCCTGTTATCCTCTTGTGTAGATTATTCAGGCCCTTTGCAAAATGCCCCTTATTGCCCCTCCCATAAGGCCACTAGACGGTAATGTTTTTCATAGTAAAGCTTGTATTAGTGTCACACCAGAAATCATAAGGCCTTCAGTTTCCACAAAGGTCTTGAGGGCCTCATTAGCCTGGGTTTGTCTGATGCATCAAAATAAAATAGGGCATTCAAGCCACTGGAGGACGGTGGAGGCTTGGTAACAACCATTTTACAACCTAAAGGACAGTGTAAAGAACCATGAACACAGGTGATTGAGTCAATATAGGCCCACAGCATTTTTTTGTTTGTACCAGCGACATCAAGGAAGCATCTTGGGACCCATTAAAAAAGGTTCCAAGAAAGAGGCCTCTGTGGACATTTACACCACCTCTACATTTCAAATATGCTCTGGCAAATTAAAAGCCGGGATCTGGGGACTATGGGCAAAGCTGGACACTTTATACATTAGGCCCATTGTGCTTGTGCAGTTTCTCTAATCCAGTTGTGTGCCATCTAGGAATGATTTTATCACATCAACCTTACTAGATGCTACTGTCATGCCATTTGAAGGAGCGCTGTCTCTCAATAAGCGCTCTTTTGCAAAAAATAAATAAAATAACCTGATTGTCTTAAGGTGACCATACACTATTAAAAAGCCTGCCGATCCCTCTGAAATAAGCGTTTTCGTCCGGCTGTCATCTAATGTGCACGGACGCCTTTATTCTTGAATATGTACTTGTCAGATTTGTACTCTAGCTAAATGCGTTGGAGCCCTTTAAAACATGAAGGAAAGATATCCGCATTCTGCTACTGACAGTATTTTCTTTACCTGCTGAACACTCAAAATATTTAATAATGTCAAAGTTTCAATTAAGGGTAAAATACAAAGCTTTTCAAAACATTTGTCTAAGGCTCTGTTCACATCTGCGATTGGGGTTTCATCAGAGGTTTCCGTCTCTTTTGTCCACCGGATCCATCGTTTTTCCAGAAGCAATAGCGTAGTCAACTACGCTATTGCTTCCGGCAAAACGTCGGATCCGATGCACAAAAGACAAACTGAAACCACGGGCACCGGCTCCGTCACCATTAAAAGTAAAGGGTGATGTAAACGTGTCAGTTTGCGTCTGCTCAGGGTCGCGTTCTGACGGAAACCTCTAACAGTGTCAGAACGGGACCCCAACGCAGGTGTGAACAGAGCCTAACAATGTTTCTGTAACCCCACTGCCAGCGACCTGTCCTCTGCCATAACCTTGTTTACATTTGTGCATGATGTATCATCCACAGACCACCGCACATGACTGCGTCAGACAATCCCTGCTAGCCAAGGTCAGGTGCTGTGGAGGAGGAGATGGCACTTCTGTAAGCAAGGAGTGGTGATGGGAACAGGGGTATCTGTTGGGAAAATTCCTGTGAGAAATTTAATATAGGAGTTGAGATCAAAGATGAGGACTAACACTAGATATCCAGTTTCTGGTATCGTCGGCTAGTGGTTCACAAACCTAAGTTGTTTATGGGTAACATGTTGCTATATTTGTATGAAATGTGATTATACTAGGAGTTGTTTTACTGTAGTTAAATGTGTTTAAAATTGGTTGTCCAGGTTGAGGGCTGTTTTTTTTTTTTTTAACTGATGAAATAGCCAGGATAGTTCATCAGCATATGATCGGTGGTGGTCTGACACACGGACCCTGCATCGATCAGCTGCCTCAGCGCACTATCGAAGTTTCGATGCATTGTGCATCCTTAGTCTGATCCCTACCGAGCATATACTGATGATCTATCCTGTGACTGTCATCTGTATGAAAAACATCCCCCCCCCAACCTGGACAACCCTTTTAAATCCAGTGACTCACATTTATTTTTCGGTTTATGCCTGACTTTGGAAGAAATTGAATCTGAAATTGCAACATTTTGTCTTCTCGCTCTAGAAAAAAAGAACTGCTATAAAAGGAGTGCAGACAAGCTGTAAACTTACTTTTAAGCCGGATTCACACAAGTGTGTGTTTTGCGCACGCAAAAAACGCAGCGTTTTGCGTGCGCAAAAGGCACTTAACAGCTCCGTGTGTCATCAGCATATGATGCGCGGCTGCGTGATTTTCTGTTTACATTCATCCTTTTCACTGCCGTTGCACGAATCACGCGCGTCCCACGGAAGTGCTTCCGTGTGGTGCGCGTGATTTTCACGCACCCATTCACTTCAATGGGTGCGTGATGCATGAAATACGCACAAAGAACGGACATGTCGTGAGTTTTACGCAGCGGACTCACGCTGCGTAAAAATCACAGACTGTCTGCACTGGCCCATAGACTAATATAGGTCCGTGCGAGGCGTGTGAAAATCACGTGCGTTGCACGGACGTATGTCACGTTCGTCTGAATAAGCCCTTAGACTAGTTTATCAAAGCCAAAGGTTAAGGGGCAAATATGCGGATGGACATGGGTATAAAAATAAATTCTTACAATCGGACAATTACAAATGCACGAGGTGTAATTAGTCGCACTTCTCTCCAACTGGCATCCCCAATTTTATTGGCACGAAGTACACCATGATTAATAATTTGGACCAGTGTTTTTGTAATTCTAGACATTTTGAGCATGTACTGTATATCCGCTAATGTGGTTTGCTGCACATCTGTTGGGGTTGTCACTGCGGTATTACAGGTGGATAGTTCCTGTATAGGTCTACCCAGTATTCTGCAGTATAAGCTTAAAATGAATGTTTCAAAACTACATATTTTAAATCAATTTTTTATGATAAAAATAATATATATTTTTGTTAAAAAATGTTATGTGAATAGTAAAATATTCCAGTTTTCTAACTGGTCACTAAACACACAATAGGCTGACACACTATTTTCGCTAGCTCACTGTTCATATCATAATCATTAGAGGGTGTGGGAATTAATGACTGCTCTGTTGTACGTCTGAAGGCCTGGATAATACAGAATAGCAACAATGTAGACACCGTTAAGGCTCTGAATGTATCTCCTGTTGCTCCATGGGAAAGGTGGCTGTACTCCCATCACTTCCAGGGGACTAATCTAACATTTCTCTATCGCTTCTTTCCATTAATTATAGCTGCCATAAAGTGCACCGACCCTGTCACTGCTGTACTGTATACTGCAAAAAACCAGGGTCTCTCCCAATTAAATGCCAATTAAAAAACCCTGGTATTTCTATTCTGCATTATTTCTTATTACTAAAATGAAATACGTGAGTGACCCTTTTGAATAATTCCACCTTGTTTTGGAAAAATGCTTTATGCTGCTAATCTGTTGCTTTTCAAAATATGGTTCAAGTAAACCTAAAAGCTTAAGTAGAACAAAAATATTTTCTCCCAGCTTGGAATACAAAATCTTTAACTTTTGTCTTGTGGAAATTTCATGAGCTTATTTTGGTTGGTTCTACTGAACCACTGACTATAATTGTGCGGTGTTCTGCTAGTCTGCTTTCTAACTATGTATATTTGTTTCCTCTCCAGACAAACATTGGAGGCCTACACTTCGGTAAGTTTGGTTTTCTTACCTTTACAACGTGATCCCTGTTTTTTTTGTATGTGGGGGTGTGTATGTATATATCTCCATAACCTATTTCAGGGTTGTGAAGTATTTTGCAAATTGCACAATGACAAAGCAAAAGTGAGCGATCCTCACATAATGTTTATATATCTGTTCTTGCACGTTGCAAAGGCTTTGTACTTAGGGTATGTTCACACAGAGTTTTTTGCAGGCAGAAAATTGTGCCTCAAAATTCCATTTGAATTTCCTTTCAATTGTGCCACATGCCTGAGCAGTAAACTGTATGCTACATTGTCATGACCCATTAGGCACTTGGTCTGGGTGGTAAACAACATACTGATACTTTAGGGCTTGGAGTATAATTACTGTTTTGCTTTTGTATGTCCCTGAGGGCTCATTTACACGAGCGTGTTATACGTCCGTGATTTTCACGAGCGTCGCAGGGACCCATATTAGTCTATGGGGCCGTTTAGACAGGTGCGTGATTTTCACGCAGCGTATGTCCGCTGCGTGAAACTCATGACATGTCCTATATTTGTGCGCTGTTCGCGCATCACGCACCCATTGAAGTCAATGGGTGCGTGAAAACCACGCATGCCACACGGATGCACTTCCGTGGGACAAGCGTGATTCGTGCAACAGCACTGTAAAGGATGAATGAAAACAGAAAAGCACCACGAAAATCACGCATCATACGCTGATGACACACGGAGCTGTTGGGGACCTTTTGCGCACGCAAAACGCACATGCTCGTGTAAACCCGGCCTGAGGGGAATGGGCTAGGTCACTTATTAGTGTCTAAGTTGATAAGGATATGTAGAACGTAAACGTTCTGTTTACTTAACGGTTTCCCAGATGCATGCTGGACATGGTTTATTGCGTAAAATGAAACTTGTATTGTACTTGTGAAATTGTTGGCTGTGTAATACAGGCAGTTAGTGGAGCAAGCACTTTTTACTATAGTATCCAGTTTAGCAAAAAAAAAGTTTTTGGGTCATAGTTAAAAGCCACCGGATTTTGTTCGTGCAAACACTCCACTCAAAGGGATACTAAACCTATAGGGGGAGATGTATTAAAGGGGTTTTCCTATGAGAGATTTATGGCACATCTACAGAATGTCATACATTTCAGATGTGGGTACCAACCTTTAACTAGAATGGGGCCCCTAAACCCTGTTCTGCCGCTCTGTGTTGCTGACCATGAATCAGGAAACTGCGTAGCTCGCATGCTACGTTCCTTCTGTAACTGCCATATACTACAATGGGAGTTAGGGAAATAGCGCAGCTCAGCAAGCTACACTGTTTTCGTAACTCCTGACCATATAGTCAGAAAGTGGTCGGGGAGGCAGAGGGAGCAGGAAAAGGGTAGAAGGGTGGGGGGGGGGGTTTCTCCATTGATTGTGCAGTATAAGGCCTTATTTTTTTTGAGGGGTGAACAGTAGTTTTTATTGGTACCATTTTGGGCTACATGATATGTTTTTTTTTTTTATTGTTTTGTTTTTTTTTGTGCGATATGAAATGACATTTAGGGATTCACTCTTATTTTTTTTCGCCATTCACCGTGCGGGTTGAATGGTATATTGTAATAGTACGGACAGGAGATGAAGAAAGGCTCTTAGGCCCCTGCGCTGCCATGACTAACATCGGCACCCCGCAATCGCGAGGCTTGGTGGCCGATAAGCTGTCAGAGGAGGGCATCCCCTCTTTCTAACGCCTTAGATGCTGCGATCGTGATTAATCGCAGCATTCAAGGCTGTTAAACAGCCAGCAACAGCATTATCGCTGTTCCTGGCCGTTAGTCCCGGTGGTCAGCTGTAATACACAGCTGACACCCACTGCGTACAGAAGCGGCTCGTTGGATGAGCCCGCTCCAAACATCACCCCCTGCACCACGACATTCTATTACGTTGTGGTGTGGGAACAGGTTAAAGGGGTTATCCCTCCACAAATTATCACCTGATCAAAGGGGTTGTCCCTCAGAATAAAGGATCCACCCCCCCCCCCCAACTACTGTCTGCTATAGAAGACTGTACATTAAGCCATAACCCTGAGCAGTATACCAGCCAAAATATTTCTGCAAGACTTATTTTTTTGTTTCAATGGAATGCACCGTCAGTCACAAAGTAATGACCTCCCATTTTACTAGTCCCTTCTAGATTTGCTGGTACTTTAGTGTTAGCATCTCCCGGCCTTTAAAAATGGCTGCTTACAGGGTACAGCAAACTGCATTTAGAATGTTCCTAAACTTTCAGATGACTTTTTGGAATAGGCTGTCATGTGTGTACATGAGGGAGAGAACACTATTTCTGGCTATTATATGCAGGGTTTTTTTGTTTTCCTAGCAGTTTTTCCTTCTCTTTTTAGTCTGTTTTTCTTTGAGCTAGGAGGTGGAGCCTAATCCCTTTTTTTATTTTTTTATTTTATTTATACATATACTGCCCACACAGAGAACATCATGCTCTCCTATCTGTTATTTATTTATATAATTATGAGCTTGTACAGCAGTAATGAGCAGTGTAGCTGAGAGTCCAGCACTGGGGTGAGATGTAAGGCTGGATTCACACGAGCCTGTTCGGTCCGTAAAGGCCGGATTGTATTTCGGCCGCAAGTCCCGAACCAAACGCACTGCAGGGAGCCGGGCTCCTAGCATCATAGTTATGTACAACGCGAGGAGTCCCTGCCTCACTGCGGGACAACTGTCCCTTACTGTAATCATGTTTTCAGTACGGGACAGTAGTTCCACGGAGAGGCAGGGACTGGTGGCGTCGTACATAACTATGATTCTAGGAGCCCGGCTCCCTGCAGTGTGTTCGGTCCGGGACTTGCGGCCGAAATACGTTCCGTCCTTTACGGACCGAACATACTCGTGTGAATCCAGCCTTACACTTCCTAGAAGCTGCAGCTGCGTGTCTGTGTTTCTTTCTGTCTCTACCTCTCTGCTCCCTCCTCATTTCTATGGGCAGCTGTGACCTGATCCTTCAGTAAGTCACCTTATTTTGGATTTAGCAGTAAACCCAAGAGTGAGTAAAATTTAGGAGGCTGATGAGTGGAGAAAGGCAGTAACCGTTTACAGCAAGATAAAATATATTCACTTCAGGTTTTGTGTGTTCTTTTCTCTCAAATGAAATGCCTGCTTTCTTTGTTCACATTTATTTGCAAAGTAATTGCAAACCTGGTACAGAGCTTTAGCGTATACTATTTGGTAGGTGTGGGCGATTTATTATCAGAATCACGATTAATTGAACATGTAACTTAGTACGATTAATGTACTATTTAGGCCACACCCCTTTCACATGCCACGCTCCCTATTTGCACGCTACGACATTGAATTAAAAGGCGTTCTTTGGTTCAATAGTTTCGACAATTATAGAAAATTACAAATTTTATTGGACAATACAAAAATACATGGTTAAAATACAGACTACAAACCAAATCACTGCATATCTCCACAGTAGGAGACAGTATGGAGCCACAAAAATACTTTATTTTTATTTTTATATACGTACATCGGGAAAGTTCCCAAAGAGAGTTGTCATCAATATGCTCAAAAATAAGTCCCTAGAACAATGCAATAGAGGCTAACAAATCAATTGTGTCCAGAGTATGTTATTAGTATCCCCACTATAATGTGTCATCGTAAAGAGTAATGGGGGATAACAAAGTAGTAACTACTATGGTAGTGATTTATAATTTAATCTAGTCAATACCAATTAGTGATTATTCAGAAGACAAAAAGGTGGAAATAGCCTATCCAAGACATTGTCTAAGTATACGAATAACCAGGCAAAAGCATGACAACACATCAGTTTAATGAAAAAACTAAGCAAGTACTAACCCATGTGGCTCCTCAGTTGTGACAGCTCCCAAGTATGGAGAAAAACCCCAACGCGCGTTTCGC
Source organism: Rhinoderma darwinii (assembly GCF_050947455.1). Lineage (NCBI taxonomy): Eukaryota > Metazoa > Chordata > Amphibia > Anura > Rhinodermatidae > Rhinoderma > Rhinoderma darwinii. The sequence continues at coordinate 313,423,968 of NC_134689.1, forward strand.
GTAGATTGCTTTTTCAAGGGGTGTGTATATAATATACCCTGACACTGCCCCCTCACAGTATATTGCCCCCGTAGGGCTCCCTTCACAGTACAATGCCCACATAGCTGCCCCCACACAGCCCCAATAATGTCTGATAAAAATATAATATACATACTCGCCTAACCCCATTCTAGCGATGAGGGAAGGAGATCTGCAGCTCGGCGCAGACAGGAGCAATGACGTCACTGCCACACGTCTGGCGATACATAATGATTGAACGAGCAGGGACGTTACGACCCACTGCTCTACTATTGGATTCAACTGTATCTGCGTCCTGAAGATGCAGATACAGTTTAAACCGGGAAAAATAATGAAAATTTAAAAAAAAATAAATAAATGCAAGTTGACTTCTATTAATTGCGCTGAGTTTCTGTTTTTTATTTTTTCTTTGATTGCCCAGCCCTACTATTTGGATGTTCTTTAGTTTCTACTATATTTGTATTTTCATCTTTATCAAAAGCTCTACGTTTTGTTTATATACAGATTACATGGCTATACTAGTCCTTTTCAGTGAATTAGAATATCATTAAAAAGTGAATTTATTTCAGTAATTCAATTTAAAAAGTGAAACTCATATATTATATAGATTCATTACACAGAGTGATCTATTTCCAGCATTTTTTTTTCTTTTAATGTTAATGAAAACCGAAAATTTAGTGTCTCAGAAAATTAGAATATTATATAAGCCCAATTTCAAAAATGACTTAATACCGAAATGTTGGCCTACTGAAAAGTATGTCCAGTATATGCCCTCAATACTTGGTCGGGCTCCTTTTGCATGAATTACTGCAGCAATGCGGTGTGGCATGGAGGCGATCAGCCTGTGACACTGCTGACGTGTTATGGAAGCCCAGGTTGCTTTGATAGCGGCCTCCAGCTCATCTGCATTGGGTCTGGTGTCGTCTTCCTCTTGACAATACCCCATAGATTTACTTTAGGTCAGGTGGGTTTGCTGGCCAATCAAGCGCAGTGATACTGTGGTTATTACACCAGGTATTGTTACTTTTGGCAGTGTGGGCAGGTGCCAAGTCCTGCTGGAAAATGAAATCCGCATCTCCATAAAGCTTGTCAGCAGAGGGAAGCATAAAGTGCTCGAAAATATCCTGCTAGACGCTGCGTTGACTCTGGACTTGATATAACACAGTGGACCAACACCAGTAGATGACATGGCTCCTCGAACCATCACTGACTGTGGAAACCTCACACTGGACCACAAATAACTTGGATTGATGCCTCTCCACTCTTCCTCCAGACTCTGGGACCGAGATTTCCAAATTAAATGCAAAATGTACTTTAATCTGAAAACAGGCCTTTGGACCACTGAGCAAGTGTTGTCCAGTGTTTTATATCAAGTCCAGAGTACACGCAGCCGTCTACCAGGAGACCAGCCATCCCAGCTGTTGATCAAACACTTATCACCTATTCACAGGATATGTGATAAGTTGATGTGGTGGGATAGCCCCTTTTTAAGCATCAAATTTGCGATTATGAACAAGTCCTAAAAACAAATTCATTTTACCAGATTGGTAGATTGAAAAAAATAATAATTATTACCACAGTAACGTTATAAAGTGAAGGTGCTTTATCATAAATATTAAGCTCCCACTTTTGCCCCTTTTTTAGTGTGTTCTGCCTTCTCTTCGTAACGTTTCTCTTGGGATCCACAGCTAGGATTTTGGCAGATGTGGTCAAGATATTTCTTGTCACTATTGATAATGGGACCATATTAAACTATTGGGTTCAAAATGCTGTAACCATACAGGCAGAACCAGAAGTGGGGGGGGGGGGGTTGTATCCAGTGTCTGCCTCCAGCTGAAAAGGAAAATGGGGCTTCCAGGAACGGCAAGATAAGCCCATTCCAGTGGATGGGTGATAAATAATAATGGGAAAACCCCTTTAATAGAAAGTCTGCGTTCATGTAGCGCTAGCTCAGCTTTCCAAGGAAGGCTGATCGGAAATGGAGCTGCACAGGGCTCGGTTGTTTAGAGTTCGGTGGGGGTCTCCGCGCAGTGCTTGACATGTCTAGAGGGCTTTTTATTTATTTTATTTTTTGTTCATTCGTGCAAATCAAGTGTCACTTTTTATGCCCATATACGCATTAAGAAGTAGTTTAAAACCCAGCAATTTCAACTGGATTGGCTAACCAATATCTACGGGGGCCTCTTGACCATCACCCGATGGCTGTTTGGACATATTGGATTTTTCCATTCCCGAGCCTTTGCTTCCACTGCAGATAAGTCATTGCTGTCGGTTTCTTCCCTTGTCCCTACTGAAATAAACACGCTTGGCTGAGTTTACATGTTTATAATGGTGTTGGGAGAAATACCTGTTGGGTAGACTGCATGGTAACGCTCCAGATTTTGCATGCGGATTTGTAGCAGTGGATTACAGTACCAGCCATGTGGATGAGATTTGAACAAATCTCATCCGCTTCATGTGGTACATTTCCAAATGGAAATCAGAAAATGCGAATTTGAAATTTTTAAATGTAGAAGGGGTGAAATCCGTGGTAAAAGAACATGCGAATTTGCTAAGAAACAAACCGCAGCGAGCTAATAACCCTTTGTGTGCATCTTATAAAAACTTTGCTTATTAATGTGTTTAGATTTTACACTGAGGGAAAAAATGGAAAGGAGGTTTTCCTTTATACAGCAGACTTTGGTTGCTATGGGCAACAATGACACTTTTTGTCATTGTTCTAATTCATGAGGCCCCTTGTAAGACTTCCAGTAAGCATATTGCAGCTAATTGTTAACACCGTAAGAAAAGGGGTCAGTCTGACTGTCATTAAATTTTTACTGAGCGAGCGCTTTGTTTAACCTTTTTTCTAAAAGTTACGCAGCATTCTAGTTGGTGCTTGCTTAAATCCTTAGACATATTAGTGCTGTGGTATTGATTATATAACTTTCTCATTGCAATGATTTGGATTGTACTGGTCCACAGCTAATCGTGCGTCAACACTGGATTGTATGAACAGACTCCAATTTTCTACTGTAATTTTCTACTGTATCTCCTTCAGTTCTACCCAGTCTCTTTTTCCCAAGGTCCCGTATACATTACATTCCTGTGAGCTTGTGGTCACACTGTCATTTCCCTAATGAACTTCTGAGCTTGCAGTAATAAATATTGTGGACTACAGCTCTGTTCACATTTGCATAGAGGGCCTCTATCTGGGTCTAAATGGGCCTTTCTGGTATTCTTGACAGAAATAATATTGTTATGGACAATTCTAGTCTAGTTGTCAAAAATGCTGGAGCCCCCGACCGACACCACTAAAGTTAATAGGATCTGTCAGTGTTTACCGGTAACTGTTTGAAAACTGACCTGTTGTATTTGTCGTGGCTTCGGAAGCCATGGTTCCAGCATGAACAGAGCCCAAATGTCTGTGTAATCCTCTAGTCATGTGTTCTCTACTACCGCAATAAGCATTCATAAGAGTGGAGGTCACGACAGGAAGTCCATGCACAGAAATGTGCTGCGGTCATGCCAATCCCTGAGCATGCAAAAGATTTACATTGTTGCAGGAGAGGAAAACAAATGAAGGTGTATGTTCGACTCTGTTCACCTCTGCTTCGTGGTTTCCGTTTACAACAGAATGGCTTGTTCACTAGGGATGCACGATGCATCGAAACTTCGATACTGTTTCGATACTCTGCATACCCAAACGGTTCGATACCGTTATTTCATGTATTTCGATACTTAGCTGTGCGGCCGCACAGCTCAGTATTGTAACACATGAATGTATGAGAGCGGGGCTGTGGCTATGTAATACAGCCACTGCCCTGCTCCGGAGTCCTGATAACATGTGCACGGGGTCAGGATGATGTGATGCGGCCGGTGCTGTACTAATGAGCAGCGGCACTGAAAACAGAACATGGCGGGCGCACTACAAAACACCCCCATATTCTGTCTTCAGTGCCTGAACCGCCACTCATTAGTGCAGGGCCGGCCGCATCACCTCATGCTGACCGCGCACGCACTTCCTGTCAGGAGCGGGGCAATGGCTGTATTACACAGCCGCAGCCCCTCTGTCGAAGATCAGAGAAACCTCATCTCTGCCGTTACTCCCCTGAATGCTGCGATCACAGCAGACTGCAGCATTCTGGAGAAAATGAGAAGGGGGGGATGCCCCTTGAATTGCGTCACAGGGAATTCCTGTGACGCGATTGAGGGACATACCATATATGGGCAGACAGCCCAGGGTCCATTGAAGGACCCCAGGGCTGTCTTACCATATTTCCTGTTGGGGCATACTTAGTACACAGGCAGTTGTTAGGACATACCTATCAGTAAACAGGCTAATGTACTGTAATATAGATATATGCCAGTACATTAAAGTTTAAAAAATAAAATAAAAATATAACGTAATGTTAAATTTAAAAAAAAATACACATGCACCTTTTTTTTCAATAAACATTAAAAAAAGTCCCAATACATAAAATATACACACATTCGGTATTGGCGCGGCCGTAATAACCTGCACAATGAGTTTTTTTGCATCATTTGTGATGTGTACGCTGTAAAAAAATAAAAACCGCTTTCTATCACTTATTGAGGGGCACAAGATGTGATTAATTTTACCTCCATGTGCCTCACATTAATAGTAATTAACCCCATCATGTACCTTACATATTAACCCATTATTACTGAGAAAACGAATGGGGTTAATTACCATTAATGTGAGGCACGTGGAGGTTAAATTCATCATCACACCACGCGCCTCACATCAGAAAATGGAAGAACTTTTTTTTTATTTTTTATTACTGTTGGCGAAGTATCGAAATCTCAATACTAAATGAAGTATCGGTAGCGAAATCCAAATTCTGGTATCGTGACATCCCTATCGTTCACATCAGCATTTTCCGGTTATGGGTTCCGTCTGGCCTTTCCGTCTCAGGAACCCATAAGAGGAAAGGCAAATGGAAACCTTAGCTTCCGTTTGCATTACCATTGATTTCAATGGTAATGCTTCCGTTTCTAATGGCTTCCGTTTGTCTCAGTTCCGCGACTGTTCCGTTGTTTTGACAGAATAGCGCAGTCGACTGTGCCTAGTAAAAATAAGATACGTACTCCTCTAACCCCTTTCCAAAGGCTAGTGGAGGAGATCCCCCTTCGTTCTGTGCCGCTCTGCGCAGACAGGCGCGAGGATGTCACTGACTCGCGTTCAGCGATACATAGTGAATGGTAGAGCAGGGACCTTAGGGCCCACTGCTCTACCATTTTATTCAACAGTATCTGTCCTGAAGATGCAGATACAGTTTAAACTGTGAAAAATGTAAAAAAAAAACAATGTGCAAAATGACTTCTTGCTCTGAATTTCGTTATTTTTTTTTTTCGATTTTAATTGTCCAGCCCTGATATAGCCTAATTCAAAAAGTACAAGTCTGATTTGTTCTTTAACATTTATTTTATTCAATTAATAAAGGAAATAAAGCGTTTTATGCACTTCTATCTGTTGCATAGTAACTGCATTAGTGTGTTCGGAATAAAACCTATTACATGGCCCAATATCTGTTCATTTCTGGATATACGGTAATTAATCAGACACTGTTTTTTAGCAGTGTTTTCTGAGTTACTTGGCCTAGTGTTTGGAAACTGTATTGATGACCCGGATTCCCATAGTCACCAGTTTGGCTTGTGTTTTTCTAAACTACACTGGAAATTAAAATGTGGACACTAGTTGTCTCCTGCGTGGTGTAAAACAATGGGGCTGAGACCATTTTGGCTCTTGAGGATTACCGGCGTTCTTGTTGACCTTGTCACAGCATTTGGGGTCCTAGTGGTCACAATGGATGCCTTGTAGTACTTGAATGTTGTGAGTTTGAAATAAGTCAAAAGGGTTAGGCAGGATTAGGAAAAGACACACACATATACACACACACACATATATATATATATATATATCTATATATATATATATATATCCCCTGCCACCCAGAACTACTGCCATGCTTGTCAGCATTGAAATTTACTGTGCTTGTTAATGCAGTTCTGTGTACACATACAGAGCTTTGGGTTTGAGGCATCTTTGAACTTATTTGTGGTAATTTTCAATATTGTAATTTATGTTAATGCAGTGTGAACCTTTCGTTACAAAAGTATCAGGTTTGCCTAGACTGTATAAAAATGGTGCCAAACATATGACACAAATGTATGTAACTGCATGGCTATAGTTGCATACGTCTGCCTTTGAAAAACAATAAAAAGAAAACCTTTTGCCTACAATTGAGGCGAACGTATACAGACATATTTAATTTTTTGGGCTAAAGATGGTCTATGACTAATGTATGCCCACAGTGTTTCCCATTTGAGCTCTATTTGTTTTTGAGATTTGGGTGTGAATAAGTGTTGTTTTTTTTTTGGTTTGTTTTTCAATGCATGGATACACAAAGTATTTAAAGGGGTTGTCCACTACCGGACAACTGATGACCTATCCACCGTATAGGTCATCAGTATATGATCTGTGGGGGACCGATCAGCTGCCTCTATGCATTGGACGTCCATGCCAGAAGCATATGGCCACGGAATAGCGGCAGAGCTGCAGTTTGGCAGCACGGCCACTATGCAATGTATGGAGCCAACTGCTTCCGGCTCCATACATTGCATACTGTGCAATGACTTCCGGTGCGCGCAGGCCACCGAAGCAGCAGATCGGTGTGGTGGCCGGTGGATAGGTTGTCAATTGTCCGGTAGTGGACAACACCTTTTTAAAGGGTTTGAAGAAATTAGGCAGGTTATTAATCATTGTATATTTTCCTGAGGCGGTGACGTACCGTACCACCACATAACCACTGCAGCTAATAACTGGCCTTAGCCGTCATATGCTGCTGAAGATCATCGGACCACTGGAGTGGCAGAGGCTATAACGGGTGATACCTGTTTTTTGTGTTTTATAACCGTTCCTGAAGACTGCTGAATTTCTTAAACCCTCAGACAAACAATTTAAAATGTTAGACTTTTTTTTTTTTTTTTTTCCCCCTTTTTAATAGCCATTAACACGTTCAGTGACTTTTCCACCCATGATCTCTCAAAAAAGTGTTTCTTCTCAAGTACCACCCAATAGGTCCTGATTTGAGGACATCTAATGGAAAACACTATGCACTGATTATGCTTTATATTCCCTGTGCAGGACTAAAAAAAAAAATCCAGAAAACCTGACTTATTGGTTGAACTAGATGGCTGGAGTTGAGAAATACGGGTCTAGTGGGTTTGCCCACCTAAACAAATTTTGTAGCCTTGTTCCTTGAGGTTGCCTGTCTGTGAGGTCACATTGAAGGCCAATTAGCTGATATATTCTGTGTTCTGAAGGGGCTGGACAGTGGCTGAATCCTCTAATAAATATTCACGAGCAGACATTTAAACTTGAGAACCACAATACATAAAATCTAGTTGTTTCAATGATTTGTGCAAGCAGTGGTGTTTTTTGTGGAAGGTGCTCAAGAGCATGTCAAGGGTGCGAACCCAAACAAAAAGCATAGGGGGAACTTGTCATTGATGCAGGCAACGCTTCTATTATGGAATCTTCTGAATGTCTTATTAATGCTGTTCTAGGAACTACAAATGCTTCCCAAATGTCCTGTATTTGGGCTAGAAAATGCCTTCCACTTGTGCCATGGTCCACTCCTTTTGGCTGAGAGTGGTTACACTTCCTTGGAGGGGATGGCACTGCACCTGAAGCTCACGGGGTACTATTGCACCCACAAACTAAGCTTGTAACCCAACTGATAAACATGACCTTTTACTAGCAGGTTAAAGTGCACCTCCGGTATTGTAGGGGAATGATTGTAGTGCAGTAATGTGCACAATAATAGTTTTTATAAACAACGCGCACAGAAGATTCGGGGTCTAACTTTCAGCACAAACCGACTGCGGCTTACAATCTGCTATGCACGTTATTTAGAAAAACTATTATTGTGCACATTTCTGCACTGCAATATCTTCCCCATATGACTGGAGTTGCACTTTTTAACCTGCAACAATAGGATTTAATAAACCCCCCAAAATACTTGATGTCTGAACAGACGGCTTCTTCATTCTCAATGACGGGCTGCTGTAACAGGTTCTTGGACCGAACTACACAATGTTTGGTTTGCATTCAGGCCCTGCTATTTATCATGACTGTCATGGCACGTGTTGTATAGGTTTTATTGGAAGTAAATATTCTACTGTTCATTTATGATTTGAAGATGCTTGGTTTCCTTTATTCTGGCATTTATTTTGGTTACTATGTAGACTTGTTATGATTCCTGATCTCTCCCGTGGTAAACTAAATGCAGCTTAGAATCCGCTGTAAAAATGAAGGATGCTGTTGAAGTTAATCTGGCCTGCCCTTTCTCTGAGAACTTTCCTCTACAAACCAAAAGTAGGTGGCATCTCCGGCAAAACAACTAACCAAGTTAAACTTTGAGTCCACTGAAGCCCCTAGAGCAGATGGGGACGTGTGGGCCATCGTTTCAGCAAGTAGTCCAATGGAGTGTCCATTTCACTACGGCCTATAAAATATTCTCTGCCGCTACCTGTAGGTCCCACCTACGATGCATAATTTATAATACTGGTCTCTTATGTAGCAGGGACCTTCTCCGAAACCAGGGCCTGGGTGCTACTGCCGCCTCTGCCCCATGTGGAGAATTCATGGAAGACATGCTGCTTTAAGGGTTTGGGGAGACAGTTCTTAAATTGAGTGGTCTTGAGGCATGAAGTGAAATACAACTCCATTCATTGAGAACGCATCTATATTAAATTGTAATGGTAAATGATGACTGACTGTCCACGAGTAATACCCACATTCCAATGGCCTTTCTCTTTTTGATTTTTCAAAGCCCTTACAAGTCCCTGTGCAGTTGGAGTGGAATCTACTGATGAGACGTCGAGAATGGTTACTCCAATGTCCACTGCATGATGATGCTTCTTGGATTCAACTAAACTCTGGCTTGATCTATCCTATTCGAGAACAGACTGTTTGAAAATGCACCAAGAACTTCAAGAACTGATCCTACTGTCTTGCCATGACCTTATGTTTTCTAATATGACCTTGTACCTCCATTTTGGTTCTAAATCGTTACATTTCTTAATGCCAGCTGTGAAGCCTTTTTTCAATAAAGAGAAACTTAATTCACCCTTACAGCTTGTCTCATTTTTGGTAAAGAAGCAACAACGTTGATGGTTTCTGTGATGGGCCGATGTCGCCAATACTGCTGGTCACTGGGTGGTAGTTTAATCTTCGTTTTACAAGTACAATGTTCTCATTAGTTTAAGAACCAATAACTCTGAAGGAATAGATATTACTGGTTCTAGATGGGCAAAAAGCAACTCCATGCTGTAGACCAATGATGGACCCCGGGTGTATGGGGTGTTGCTGTACATTGAGGAGCAAGAACTTTGTGACCATGTCTGAGACCTGGAAACATCTGAACATGAATTTACCATTGCATTCCTGGCCATATTGTTATGCCTACAAAACCGCTTAGTGTCTCCAGACCTACTACCAAATTCATACCAGATCAATGATGCCAATAAACCTACAATGCCCACTGTTGGATGGGTAAGTGTATACATGTGCTGGGAAAAGTGTATACTGCACCATTGAAATGTAAGCTCAATGTTTGGTTTCCTTTTATTTATGGCATGCAAGGTCTAACAAGGATTGAAAATGGCTGGTTTATTTTATTTGTACAAAGATTATTTGTAGATTGTGTTCTTCCACTAGGTCGGCGCTGTTGAGTCAAAGTTCTATAGAGTGGTCTATGGTGTTGGACAGTAGCACTTAAAATCCACCATACAACACTGGTATAATTAAACTATGGGGGTTGTTGACTCCTCCCACTTGTGCCCCTCATATACACATGTGCCATGCAAGCCATGGTTTAACTTCATCCCCTTCAAGAAGACATTTTATAACTTTCTTCACAAAATGGCTTACTTCCTGTCCAGAGAGGAAGTGATTTATCCCAAGGACTGCAACGTTTACTGAGGCAATGGAGACAAAGGACACTTAATAGCTGCTGTGTCTGGTTAGTAAAGGGTGCAGCACCCCCTGATAGTGAAGGAGAGCCCCCTATCCCGGTGTACCAGGGTGTCCTGGCTTCTCACCCCAGGGGTGCCCCTTCCTGAGTGCTGTGGTAATGGTGGAGATGAAGGGGGTGGGTCCTCAGTACATCACCTGAGTTCTGGGGTAAATGTACAGAGTGTCAATCACAGGCAGAGCTCAGAGCTGGGAAGGAGCTACAGATGGCGGCTGTGCCTTAGAGAGCGCACTCCGCTCGCCGCTTTCCCTTTCACTTTACGGCAACTTTGTGGAACTTGTGACCCCCTCCTGCGAGCCCCTTCAGCTGCTGCTCTCCTGGGGACTCTTGTAAGGATCTAAAGCCCGAAATCCGTCGCTTTTGTCGGCTTTTTCCGAGCCGCGTCTGAGCCGAGGAGACTGCTCGTTGTTTTCCCAGCTCATGGCGCACCTCCATATTTGTGCGCTCTGATCAGCAGCCCTTCCTCCGGTCTTCCTGCCGGCCCCAGGGCTCGACTTTTCCCCTCCTTACCGACCCCCACGGTCACATTTCATACCTTTTTACTCATTTTTCACCGTTTTTATTTTGATTTTTCATGCATTTTGCCGATCTCCGGAGTCCACTGTCCCCGTTATAGGATCAGTACATGGAATAGACAGGTGAGCCTCGGTTCGCTACTACTAGTTTTTCGTTATTTTCCTGCACAATTTCGGTATTTTCTTGCTTTTTGCTCACTTTTTTTTATCCGATGACGTAATCATAAATATTCTCCGGGCGAGGCGACCGAAGCAAACTTGGCGGCCGCGCACGATCCCTTCCTGGATTTTGATTTATTTGCGAACAACTTGAATATATATAATTATATATATATTATATAAATCTATGTACATATCTATGAGGCTGTGACCGCTGCGGACGTGCTCCCGGGAAGTGCCCCGCGCTGTTACCGGGCTTGTAACTGGGGGACTTTACCTTTCTTTCAACTTTTGACAGCAAATACCTGGGCATCCTCGTACTACAAAGGCCACCAGCCTACCCACCTGTCCCGGGCATAAAGATGATGAGAAATAAGGAAAAGGGCACGGAGGAGGAGGACGTCTCCGCACGCAGCAATGCATCCAGGTATGATGATGTGTGGTGATAACTCCTGGCATCAGACATCTACATCCATAGCACACCTGTTCTGCCCTCCACCCCTGCCCACAATGTGTGCCACACTCGTTCTCTCCTTCAGAGCTCTGTAGTCTACTCTGCTGTGAAACTACAACTCCCAGCATGCCCTGACCGTGGCTGTCAGGGCATGCTGGGAGTTGTAGTCTTACAGCAGCTGGAGAACCACAAGTTGCAAACTATCACTTATATTTTCTACTTTTATGCCCAGCTCTGACCTTGACTCTCATTGCCACACCCTAATTTTCCAGGGTATTCTCCGAAACGTGTATAGATTCTGACAGGCCCAGAAACCCATCCGGCTTGTGCCCTATGCCCCCCACCTCACCCCCGCCAGGGCTTTACCTATAGATTCGTGTTTTGGAGCTTCTTTTGTATGCGGTTTGCTATATGACCTTGTGATTTTTGTAGTCTCTGCTGCATTGCACCATTTTTTTGTTAGGAACACAATTTCATAAATGTTGTTTTACACAAGGCCACAGCTAAAGCCTCGATGTAAAGTAGATCCTAACCCCCAGCCCCTGTGATGTCCCCCTGGAGAATAATGTCTACATTAATTTCCTTGTCACCACTAGGTTATCTCTTATCACTGCTCCCTATCCCCTGACCCTTTATGATATATATGTATATGTATGTGTATATATATATATATATGTGTGTGTGTGTGTGTATTTATTGTTTGATATGTTTATATAATCACGTGTATGCTCTTGTCACCATGATTTACATTTGAGATTAATTGAGGTAACACATTTAGTGTGAATATTGTGAAGGTTATTACATGGCCAGTGTGTTCTATATTGTATTTATTTTAATTATATTTTTTGTTAATTTTAGTTACATTAGATCTGTATGGAGCTCCTTTTACCCTTATTGACAACTTTGAAATACACTTTCTTTTTAATTCTGTATTTTCTATAGATATTTTTATTGATAAACCTTGGTGAAGATTTATTTTCCAGTTCCGTCTGTAGTACCAGAGTATATAGAAAATAAATGTTTGTATTTTTTCAGTCTATTGGCTCTGGGACTGATGTGGTTAAACGGCCTGTTCTGTTAACTGTTTGTCATTTTCTTGAGCTTCTCCATTTTTATTTTCGTCATGGGTTCAGAGATGAGATTTGCCGTTGTGTGGTTGTTGTGGTACATTTTTATTTTATGCCAATGTTCTTCCTTTTTCTTTGAAAGAGTCCCATTTTTACTGTAAAGCTCCTCGTTTCCGGTGTACTTGAAATACCTAGGATAGCGTCCCCATTAATAAGAGAAATATTTCGTATATGTCAGATGTTCATAGGTATAGTATGGCTGAGAATCCCCCCTATTAAATGTTGTTATATTATACAGTAACTAAATAAAGCACACAGATGAGTGACTGGATTCTGTAGGAACGCTTGATACTATGTGGCACAGATTAATAGAGCCCTATAGTGATATTAATAGACTTATTGTATTCTCAATATCAGCGGTATTGATAAAATATATATGCCCTATTTAATCTACACATACAGGATGTCATCTGCTGGGTTATGTAGTGTAGAAGTAAGATGCCAGGCATTTCTGGAGTGGGAAACCTTGCAGTAGACTGTCCTTGGAGTACATTTTGTGACTGGCAGCCATTTTAGAGAAATGCCTTAGATAAAGCTGTAGCTGTTTTTATAAAAACCTTGTGTTTTTTCTGTGGTGCATGAGGAGAAAAACCAGATGTTTGTGAAGGTGCATTATTGTCAGGGGACATATGTGAGAATGCTGTGAAGGTTTGGACAGGAAAGCGACTATTTTCAGTGTTTTATGGATTTCTATTTCAGTCACAAAATGGCTTTTCCTTTGTGCTGCAGCACTAGGCTGACATTCTGTGATCACTGTGCTCTCCACAAGCAGGAGGAGGAAGTTGCTTTCTAGGAGTTCAAAGGCCATCTTGTGGCTGCTGCTGATCTGATTGGTTAGTGGGCCTCCTGGTAACTGGGGCATCAGCAGGGCTGGGCGGGCCTGCCTTTCATGTGACGTCAGCTGTGCACACCACTCCCTTTTTGGCAAGAAAGCTCCGGATTAGTCAGCCAGCTGGAAGCAGATTGTGTGCTCGGGAGGGAGCTGGGAACATGAAAGGGAAAGACAAATGTCTTCAGTGTTGAGCTATAGTTATAACTATATAATAGAAATATTACACACACACCACATTGTTTTTGTCGTCTTGTCATTTACTTCACTCCAAAGATGATTTGATTTTTTTCCCCTCACTGTGAAGTACAGGTACTTCCTCAAGCACATGTGATGTTTGTTAACCCTTGCCACGGCTCATCGCTTTCATCATAATCAACGCTGGCCCTTGTTACTATATTGGTTGCTATTAATTGCTTCTATTTAACAAATTCCCAGCCAAGGACGTGATTGGATTCTGTGCTGAGAGGCCAGAAAAGCTGCAATACATTTGTGTGTGTGAACCCTAGTGGTTACACGTTTTAGGGTCCCCTTTCCCACTGCTCCCCCATTTCATGTCTGTGGCACCCTGCCATTCCGTGTTCACAGCGGCTGAAGTGTCACACAGTGGTTTTTATTGTCTATATGTTTCTGTTATTTAGGGTGTAATCAGACATTGTGTCAGAAGAACAGATGAACGGAAAGACCAATGGAACGTATTTCCATTTGCAATACATTGTTTTCAATGGTAATTTTTTTGGTTTCGGTTTGCCTCCGTTCCGCTAGGTTTCAGTTTTTTCACTGAAACAATATCGCAGCACACCACGCTATTGTTTCCGTGAAAAAAACGGAAACCTAGCGGAACGGAGGCAAACTGACAAAACTGAAACCAGAAAATACCATAGAAATCAATGGTATTGCAAACAGAAAGGATACTTTTCGTTTGTCTTTCCGTTCCTCTGATGGCAAACGCTGCTGTGAACAGGCCCTTAGACAGGAACACATGCATTTAGGGAAAAAGTATCTGACATACTCTTATTTTAAATAATAATACAACTTTTAAATGTTTAGTAAATTCTGATCCGACTGAATAAAAGTTTTATTACACTATATATCCCCAGTTTCCTCTACACAAAAAAAACGGCCAGATTTGCTGTTTTTATCACCTCCCCTAAAAGATGGATTAAAAAGTCGTATGCACCCTAAGGCCCCATGCACACGCCTGTATTTTCAACCATCCGTAAATACTGTCCGTATAAACGGATACGTAGTCATCCGCAACTTATCTGAATATACGGAACGGTATCCGCAAGTGCGGTCCGTAATTCATCAGTATATACGGATCCACAAAAAGACGAAAACCACAAATTATGTGAACATCTGCAAACCTGACGTCGCCTAGCAACGCTTCCGTAATTTCGGACGGTTATGGGTGCATATCCGTGGCTGTCCGTAATTACGGAAGCGCCCATAGACTTCTATGGAGAGTCCGTGCCGTAATTACGGATGAGAATAGGACACATTCTACATTTCACGGATACGGAACAGACACCGATCTGTAAAAATACGGAAAGGTGTCCGTAGCCCATAGAAATGAATGGGTCCGTAATTACGGATGAAAAATACGGTCGTGTGCATGGGGCCTTAGATGGTACCAATAAAACCTACAGCTCGCTTCGCAAAAACCAAACTAACCACACTACTTTGACGGAAAAATAAAGAAGTTATGGGTCTCAGAATATGGCGATACAATTTTTTTTTCAAAAAATGTTTTTTATTTTGTAAAAATGGTAAAACATTAAAAAAAACTGTATTACGTTAACATGTCATTTTTACCACATAGTGAACCCCGTAAAAGCGAAACCCCAAAAGCCATAAAAAAAAAATAGCTTTTTTGTCCTATTTTCCTTCATAAAGAACTTTTCTAGTTTTCTAGTACATTACTTGGTACATTAAAACTACAACTTGACCTGCAAAAATCAAGCCCCCGTATGGCTATGTCCACAGAAAAATAAAAGGGTTTTGGCCCTTGGAGTGCGGGGAGGAGAAAAAAAAATGGCTGCAGCGGTAAAAATACATTTTTTTATTTATTTTTTGGTCATAAAAAGTGGTTTTAAAAAACCGCATGTATGATTATAAAAATGTTACAAAAAGTTATTTAAAACGCTCGGTGAACAGCGTAAAAAATGTGAAGACAAACCGCAAAAAATTACCAGGCAATTGTATTTTTTCCTCTACATTTCCCTTAAAAGAAATTAAAGTTAATCAATAATCTAATAATAATTAAAAAAAGAAGCCCACATATACGGCTACATTGACGGAAAAATAAAGTTACGGCTGCTGTGGCGACACCACTTTTTTTATCCCATGAAAAGTGTTATTATTGTGCAAAAGTAATAAAACACATAAAAAAAAAACGACCCAATAATGGTCATAAGTGATTTATGCCGCGCAGTGACCAGCAAAGAAAACCAATGGTGGGATTTGTGTTTTTAATTCCGACCCTGAAAAGTTAATAAAAGTATTAATAAGTTATATGTACCCCAAAATGGTGGCCCCTAGGCAGTCCCCACACCCCCCAATCCAATTGTCTGAGATGAATGCGTCTACTGACTCTAGGCTGGAATTCTACAGGGCATATTATTGATTGCATCCTTAGGCGAAATTCACACGAACGCTGCGTTTTTTGCGCTTTGCTTTTCCGTGTGTCATCAGTGTTTGGTGCGTGGATGCTTGATTTTCGCACATATGCCATCCTTATGACACGCGATTTTGAGGTTTAGAAAAAAATGAAGGAGGTGGTTTTATTTTTCCCTTTATTTCTTGATCTACTGTTGCGCGAATCACGCACAGCACACAGAACTGCGTCCGTGTGCTGCGCGTGATTTTCACGCACCCATTGACCTCAATGGGTGTGTGATGCGCAAAAAACGCTCAAGTATAGGACATGTCGTGAGTTTTACGCAGCGGACACACGCTGCGTGAAAAACACGGAATGTCTGAACGGCCCCATTGCCTTACATAGGTCCGTGCGAAGCGCGTGAGTTTCACGCGCGTATCACGGACGTGTACTACGTTTGTGTAAATAAGGCCTTACAGAAGTTTTGATTTTCATGTGCTACTTAATTGCTGTAAAACCATGTGCCTCGCACGGCCAAAAACTGCATTGCAAAACCCCAGCGATTTGCGGTAAAATGCATGCAATTTTTACCATGCGGTTTTTACAACAATTAAAAAAACGTGAACATTTCTACAAAACTGCAGTAAAAACAAATTCAAAACGCCCTGTAGAATTCCACCTTTAGGCCCGGATCACACATACGTTTTTTTGGCTAATTTTTTTTAGTCAAAGCCACAAATGGATCCAAAAGAAAGGCATAAAGTAAAGACTGATGCATCTCCTTTCTTTTGCGTCTGCTCATGTGTTTGTCTAAAAACACTGAGCCAAAAACGCCATTAAGGCCTCATGCACACATCCTTCACCGCTTTCGCGTCCGTTTATAACGGATCCGTGTGTCCATTTTGACATCCGTGTGGTTTCCGTTGTCACTCCACGTCCGTTCCGTTTTAAATGGATGTTTTGCTTCCGTTTGTCTTCTGTTTTAAACGGTCTGTTAAAATCCCATCTTGTGCGTTGAATGCAGGGAAATTTGGCAACCCTGCTTCGCAATGGATCCGTGAAAAATGGACAGCACACAGATGCCTTCCGTGTGCCGTCTGTTTTTTCACGGACCCATAGACTTCAATGGGCCCAACAGTCACTGAATGATGGACAAAAGTAGGACATGCACTACTTTTGACGGAACGGACAAACTGAACCATCAAAACAACGGAAGTGTGCATGGGCCCATTGAAATGAATGTGTCAGGGTGCTATCAGTTAACCCCTTCCCAACATTTGTCGTAAGTATTCGACATGGAAAGCCAGTGCTTCCCGCAAATTGTCGTATACTTACAACAAATGCGTGGCACCGGCTCAGAAGCTGAGTCAGTGCCATCATCCCCGGATGTCCGCTTTATCTGACAGCTGACATCCTGCTGTAATGACGGTGACCGAAGTTAACTTCGATCCCGCCATTAACCCCTTAAATGCAGCCGTCAAAAGCGATCGCTGCATTTAAGGTGTTTGCAGCTCATCGACACCCCAACATTGAAATCGCCTGGGTGTCGGTGGCTGCAATGGCAACCTGAGGCCTAATACTGGCCTCCCGGTGTGCTTAACACGGAAAACTTTCAGCCCCCGCCCGGAGGCAGGGCCTGAAAGGCTTCCTTAGCCACCGGCAAGATGGCGTCGACTCAGGAGATGAGCCTGCGTCATCAGCGGTAGATGTCAGCTGTATGTTACAGCTGACATCCACTTGTAACGCCAGGAACCGGAGCTAGCTCCGATCCCTGCCATTAACCCCTCACATGCAGCAATCGCTGCATCTTTGTGGTTGTTATCAGATCGCCAGCTGTGCCCTGCAATCGCACGACTGCCGACTGCTATTATGGCAACAGGAGACCTAACAATGGCCTCCTGCTCTACTAGCTGGGCGTTGTGACTAGAAGTGTATGATGCTGACGAATCGGCATCATCCACTTCTCTTCACAACGCCCAGCTTCTGGCAGTGCACAGACACACAGCGTGTTCTCGAGAGATCACGCTGTGACGTCACTCACTTCCTGCCCCAGGTCCTGCATCGTGTCGGACGAGCGAGGACACATCGGCACCAGAGGCTACAGTTGATTCAGCATCAGCGTTTGTCCTCGCTCGTCCGACACGATGCAGGACCTGGGGAAGTGACGTCACAGCGTGATCTCTCGAGAACACGCTGTGTGTCTGTGCACTGCCAGAAGCTGGGTGTTAACGAAGAGAAGTGGATGATGCTGATTCGTCAGCATCATACACTCCTAGTCACAACGCCCAGCTAGTAAAACAAGTCAAAACGCCCAGATGTACATACACAATACACGCCCACTTGTACATAACTTTAAACACGCCCAGTTGTACTTTAGAAAGCCTCATTTGCATAAATATAAAAATGGTCATAACTTCGCCAAAAATGCTAGTTTAAAAACAAAAACAAAAAAACGTTACTCTTATCTACATTGCAGCGCCGATCTGCTGCAATAGGAGATAGGGGTTGCAAAATCGGATGACAGAGCCTCTTTAAGGCTCCAATAAGTCAGGAAAGAAAAATATGCAGTTGTGCAGATCAGAGGGGAACATTTCTTCTGTTTCAATTGGCAATTTATCGGGGCCCTAAAATTAGGGAACCGGGAAACGTAGGGCTCAAACATATCTGCTGGAAGCGAGGGCGCCCGTATTATATAGGGACAACACTTTCCTAGCAAAATTCCCCAAACTGCAAAGGTGCAGAGTGTGGACCAAATGGGGCATAAGGAAGGACATTTATCAGCGCGACACTGGCCTGTGCAGAAAAGATTGCTTCACAGCGTAACACACATCTATAGATTATTGTACTGTATTTTTTTTTTTTACCCCATTATTATACCATCTGACTATGCCCCTGATGTACTCCACCCAGCTTACATGTACCCCCACATTATAAACTGAAATACCAGTAAAACTCCAAACAAAACTACTACCAAGCAAAATCTACGCTTCAAAAGCCAAATGGCGCTCCAACCCATCTGAGCCCTACAGTGTGCCCAAACAGCAGTTTACTTCCACATATATGGCACCGCCATACCCGGGAGAACCCTTTTAACAATTTTTGGGTTGTGTCTCTCCAGTGGCATAAGCTGGGTACGACATATTTGCCACTGAATTGGCATATCTGGGGAAAAATTTTAATTTTTACTTTGCACCATGCGCAGCACATTCATTTATGGAAAAGACCTGTGGGGTGAAAATGCCTTGAGGTGTGTAGTTTCTAAAATGGGGTCACTTCTCAGGGGTTTATTTTATTATTTCACATCAGAGCTCTGCAATTGTGAACCAATACTTTATATGTCCCCAAATGAGGCCTCAATTTCGCATGGTGCGCTTTCACTCCTGAGCCCTGTTGAATGTCCAGGCAAAAGATTAGGGCCACATGTAGGGTGTTTCTAAAACCGGGAAACAGCATAAAATTTAGAGAGCTGTCTTGTTATGGTGGCACAAGCTGGGCACCACATATTGGCATATCTATGGAAAAAAAATCCCATTTTCACTCATTTATGCAAAACACCTACGGGGTAAACATGCTCACTATACCCCTAAGTGAATACCTTGAGGGGTGTAGTTTCCAAAATGGGGTCACTTTTGGGGGCTTTCCGCTGTTTTGCAAATGCGACATAGCGACCAGAAATCAATTCAGCAAAATCTGTACTCCGAAAGCCAAATGGCGCTCCTTCCCTTCTGAGCCCTGCCGTGTGCCTAAAAATTAGTTTATGACCACATATGGGGTATTGCCGTACTCGGGAGAAATTGCTTTACAAATGTTGGGGTTCTTTTTCTCCTTTATTTTTTGAGAAAATGACAAATTTTGCGCTAAAGCTATGTCTTACTGGAAAAAAAAAAATTTATTTTTATTTTCACTGCCCAATTCAAATAAAATCTATGAAAAATCTGTGGGGTCAAAATGCTCACTACACCACTAGATTAATTCCTCAAGGGGTGTGGTATCCCAAACGGAGTCCCTTTTGGGTAGGTTCCACTATGGTGTCAAGAAACCAATCCAGCAAAATCTGTGCTCCAAAAGACAAATGGCGCTCCTTCTCTTCTGATCGTTACCGTGTGCCCAAACAGCAGTTTATAACAACATATGAGGTATTTCCGTACTCCAGAGAAGCTGCTTTACAAATGTTGGGGTTCTTTTTTTCCTTTATTTGTTTCCCAAATGGAGTCACTTTTTGGGCGTTTTCACTGTTTTGTCCCCTCCGTGGCTTTGCAAATGTGACCTGGCCTCCGCAAACCATTCCTACTAAATTTGAGCTCCAAAAGCCAAATAGCGCTCTTTCCCTTCTTTGCCCTGCCGTGTGTCCAAACAGTCGTTTATTACCATATGCGGGGTATTGTTTTACCCGAGAGAAATTGCTTTACAAATATTGTGGTGCTTTTTCTCCTTTAGTCCTTGTGGAAATGAGAAAAAATGAGCTAAACCTACATTTTCTTTGAAAAAATGTAGATTTCCATTTTCACGGCCTACTTCCAATAATTTCTGTAAAAAACCTGTGGGGTCAAAATGCTCACTATACCCCTAGATAATTTCCTTAAGGGGTGTAGTTTCCCAAATGGGGTCACTTTTGGGGGCTGTCCACAATCACTCACCATTCACACAAAAGATTTGCATTAATTTCAATGGTGCTGGACCGCAATTGCAGACCATAAAATGGGTCTGCAAACCATCTGCACTTTTGCGTGCGGACGCAAAAACACGTTTGTGTGCATCAGGCCTTAGACGAGACAACTATCGGGCAAACGAGCGTTCACAGAATGCTCGTTCCCAATCATTGCCCTGTGTAAACTGATGAACGAGCAAAAGCTCCTTCATCGGCTGATTGTATCGTTAATGCAGCCTAAAATGTTACCATTGTCGGCAGCACATCTCTCTGTGTAAACAGGGAGACATCCTGCCAACATGATAGAAATGTATGGGGTCAAGCTATCATAGTAATGATCGCTCGTCCCCATACATAGCTCTTTCTTAGTGAATGGATCGAACAAGCAACGAGCTGTCTCGTTGATCGGTGCTTGTTTACACGGGCCACGTCGGGCCATGTTATAGGAACCTAAGGCTGTATTCAGACGGGGAAATGGGAGGAATCCCTCCAGCTCACCTTGGTGCAGGTTCACACTGCTGGTAGCGCTTGGGTCTTCGTGTAGGCACACGGATTAGATAGAGAAGAAGATAAAGAATGGATCCAGCGCTGAAACTGATATGTTGGTTAAAATAGGAAACTTTTTCCAAGTTTTATTCCAGAATAATATTTTAAAATCGTCAGGCAGTGTTCCAGAGTACAACGGGTAGTTGAAAATATAGGCGGTGCCTACGCGTTTCAGAAGCAAGCTGCGTCCTTACTCATGGCTTGTTGCAGTGCACTCTGGAACACTCCCTGATGATTTAAAAATATTATTCTGGAATAAAACTTGGAAGAAGTTTCCTATTTTAATCGACATATCACTTTCAGCGCTGGATCCATTCTTTATCTTCTTCTCTCGCTGTATTCAGACAAGCGTTGTAAAACTTGTCTGTGTTTTTGCAGGGGAAAACTGACGATTTTGTATCAGAGTTCAATCAGTATTGTGTCAGAGTGCGTTCCGTGTGTCAGTTTTTAACGTCCATGTAGCATCAGTGATTATCAGTTTTTCACATCCGTCAAAAAAAACTGACTGCTTTTTTTTCAGCTCCTTTTTTTTTTTTCTTCACGGACCCATTTAATTGAATGAGCTAGTCTAGCACGAAAATAGGACCAAAGTAGTTCATGCTGCAATTTTCTCATCACAGACCAATTTGTGCGGAAAATCGGATATTTGAATGAGCCTATTGACTTTAATGTGTCAGTGTTCGGTCCATCTGCTGTCGGTTATACACTTGGACAGCACCCGGAACGTGCACATCGTTTGTCTGGATAGGGCCTAAGGCCTTACTCACACGAGCATGTCAGATTTACGTCCGCAGAAACGGTCCGTTTTCTAAGCATAAGACTGTCCATGTTACTTCAGTGTGGTTTCCGCTTTTCGTCTGTTCTCTTGCAAGAACTTCCTGGTTTCACTTCACTCTGCGCTTCTTTAGCAACGGATGCGTGAAAAACGGACTGCACACGGATGTCGTCCGTGTAATGTCTGGTATTTTTCACCCGCCTATAGGGCTACGCACAGAGGGGGGAATTTATTAAGACTGGCGTTTTATGCAGTGGTCTTAATCTAAAGAAAGTTGGAGTAAGATGCACGCCTCTTGATAAATTAGGAGCATCTCTGGCCGTCAATACGGCAAAAGTGCCCACCCCAATTCTATATTCACGGATGATGGGGGTTATATACAGGGATGATGGCTGACTGGTACATACACGGATAATGGGGGTTATATACAGGTTATGTAACTTGTCAGGCACAGCTGAGCTCCCGCGGTGATTGCTGTGCCCGCGCGATCACCATCACGTACATCATTCCCGTGACGCGTATGTACATTATAATGCATTAAGAGGTTAAGGCCAAAACTGGCTGCGTCTTTAAGGGATTAAGGTTGAACCCCATGGTTGTATTTACGCGTTGCTTCGACTTCCGCAACAAAAACATGGCAAAACAGTCAAATTTTTGCACGGTTATGGCAAAAAAAAATTAACCTGAAAACTGATACGACTGCAACAAATGAATACACTGGTTTCCTCTGCCCATCTTACACGCAATGGGGTGCAGGAAGATGAGCTGTACGGATTTGTTAAGCAGGATCCTAACATTGGCGAATTAGTGGCTACTGGTCATTTTGTTTCCCTGGAAAACAAAATAGCTGCTCTGCAGGGTCAAAAGATTAATCGCTAAAGCTGCCCATACACTTACAATAGCTCAGGCAAATGTTTGTTTGTCCGACAGCTATTAGTCCCGCTCTGCTAAGCATGCATGTGTATTCACTGCGCAAAGGGGAATAATCCGCTACCAGGCATATTTGGCAGCGGCTTAGCTCCTGTGGGGTCCGGGTATTTTAGTCACATTACGACCTTCTGAAACCAGGCTAAGGCTAGTTTCACACGAGCGCAATACGCCTGAACTAACAGGTCCTGGGATTTGCGGGCGTAATACAAGCACAAATATGTATCAATATTACGCTTGTTTGAAACTTAAGGCTGTGTTTACATCAGGTTTGAGTTAGGGCTTGTCCACACGTTTCGGAATTGCCGCGTTTTTTCCAGCCGGAATTTTCGGATGGAAAAACGCAGCAGAATACAGTAACGGCATAGTGGATGCGATTTAACAAATCTCATCTACATGCTGCGTAAAATTTCCGGGCCGAAATTGACCTGCGGTGCATATTTTTCAGACTGCAGCATGTCAATTCCTGCTGCGGAAAGTGTTTAGAATTGCTGCTGTCTCCATCTCCTTACATTGGGAAAAACGCAGCAATTTACGCACCATTTTCTGCCGTAAAAACTTCACTAAATGGTGCGTTTTTGCCGCAGCGGAAAGCCTTTGAACTGTGTTATAGAAAAAAGAGAAGATGCACGGCGCCACCAAAGTGCAGATAAAAATGATAACCAGACTAGGAAAGAGGATGAGGGATATGCTCACCTTGACAGGTTGTGCTTGGTCAGGC
Source organism: Rhinoderma darwinii (assembly GCF_050947455.1). NCBI lineage: Eukaryota > Metazoa > Chordata > Amphibia > Anura > Rhinodermatidae > Rhinoderma > Rhinoderma darwinii. The sequence continues at coordinate 313,447,329 of NC_134689.1, forward strand.
ACAACTCTGATGTGTGCAGTGGTTTTGGGAGATAAGTTGCTGCCGAGGTCCGATCCGGGAAAACAGAAACTGTTACCGCCAAGAAAATGTAGAAAAGACCAAAAATAAGACCTACAAATGGCGCTGCTATAACAAAATTGAAGAAGTCGATCTAATATAAATAATTTGTTTAATGGGCTAGGTCTAGGGCTGGAATCACACGTGCAATTTTGGATGCATATTTTTGGAGTTTCTTCTAAGGGCAAAGCCACACGTGGCGGAATTGCTCTTGAATTCCGCTGCGGACACTCCGCAGCGTTAATCCGCAGCGGAGCCGTTTCTCCATTGCCTTCAGCTTCTTTTTAGTAGGCTTCGTTTAGACGTGGCTGAAAATTCCGCTGCGGTGCGGAATTTGGTGTCCGCAGCATACAATGGATGTTGCGGACCAGTGGCGGACTGGTTGCGCACTCATTGCGGAAGTTCTCCATTGACTTCAATGGAGATTCTAAATTCCGCAATGAAGTCCGCAGCTGTCATGCACATGTTATGTGTGCTGCGGATGCGTCTTGCTTTTTTGACATGACATTTCTTCATTCTGGCTGGACCTATCTATGTATTTCTAGGTCTACAGCCAGACTGAGGAAGTCAATGGGGCTCCCGTAATTACGAGAGCGTTGCTAGGAGACGTCAGTAAATAGTCACTGTCCAGGGTGCTGAAAGAGTTAAGCGATCGGCAGTAACTGTTTCTGCACCCTGGACAGTGACTACCGATCCCAATATACAGCAACCTGTAAAAAAAATAGAAGTTCATACTTACCGATAACTCCCTGCTTCTTCCTCCAGTCCGGCTTCCCAGGATGACGTTTCAGTCTAAGTGACGGCTGCAGCCAATCACAGGCTGCAGCGGTCACATGGACTGCCGCGTCATCCAGGGAGGTCGGGCTGGATGCCGAAAGAGGGACGCGTCACCAAGACAACGGCCGGTAAGTATGAAATTCGTTTACTTTCACTAGGGAAAGTGCTGTCCCTTCTCTCTATCCTGCACTGATAGAGAGAAGGGAAGCACTTTTACCGCAGTACGCAGCAGCTAGTCCGCATCAATTTACTGCACATTTTGGGCAGATCCGCCACAGAATCTGCAACGCAGATTCTGTGCGGCATTGATGCGGACAGCTGCGGAGGAAAACCGCCACGTGGGGCCATGCCCTAACAAAACACAGTGCATACAAAGGAGGACAGTATTTCCTTTTCCTTCTATTTTGGATCCAGTAATTGTTACTATCAGGCCAAATGCATTTGATGCATATTACGTGCGGATTTGCCACGCATATTTTCCTGCGACAAATCCGTAGGGCAATACAGTACCAGCAAAGTAAATGAGATACCAAGTAATCTCATCTGCACGTTGCATACATTTTCCACACGTAAATTGATCTGCGATGCGTATTTTGAAATCCGCAGCATGTCAATCTATCTTGCGTTTCCACTTGCGAACTGCATCTGATAAGTTAATTCAAATAAAAAAAGCACCAAAATCTGCAGCATAAAACCGCACTTATTTCCGCATCAAAATGAAAAAGCCGCACTGTTAGGTGCGGATTTTATCTGCGGAATTGCCTGCGGGTTTGATGCAGATTTTCTGAAGCAAAGTGCACATGCATCCTAAGGGCCAGTTCACACAGAGTTTTTTGACGCGGAAACGTGTCAGAATCAGCTCCAAGAAAACATCCGAAACCGCTCGAAGGAAAAAAAAAGCAGCATGCTCTTTCTTGCCGCGACTCTGCCTCTGACCTCCCATTGAAATCAATGGCATACAGAAAAAGCGTTTCTTGCTGCGGTTTTTGCCCGCGGCCCTCAATGGGCGCGGGCGAAAAATGTCGCAGAGTACGCGGCAAGAAAGTGCAGGCAGGTCAAAATCTGCCTCAAAATTCCTGAAGGAATTTTTAGGCAGATTTTTTTCTGCCTGCAAATTTCTCAGTGTGAACAGGGCCTAAGGGTTCAGTTGCATGCGGCAGAGTTAGACATTTTTGTGACTGAACATCAGTTCCATTCATCTGAATAGAAGTTACAAAAATCCATGCAGCTGCTGCAATAACAACCACATTCAGAGGAATGGAACAGATTTTTTGTCGGAGAAATTTCTGCAACAAAATCTGCCGCGTATGACTGCACTCGTAATTGTCCAGGGTCACTTTTATGTGCCATGTTATAGATGTTTTGCAGTCAGCAATAATATAACTAGCAATGATTTTAGCTTAAAGGGAAACTGTTCGCAGTTTTGAGGGCTCAAAACTGCCGACAGAGTGATATTGGGGAGGTGGAGGGCATTGTGAACATACCTTTTATCTCGGTCATGCAAGTTGCCTACCAAGAAATCAATGTTTAGTTCCGCTGGCACCACAGTCGCAAGTGCTACTGAGGCGGGCACTTGATGTGCAAGTGTTCCTTTGCTCTCCTGACTGCGCACTCCCCGCCGCTCTGCTCTAATGAACGGTACTAACAACCTGATTGGATGCTGGAGCCGTCACTCAGTGACTGAGTGACACTCGGGACTGTACGCTGGTGGAAAAAAAATGTCTATTTCTTGGTTATGGAACTTGCATTATCCGAAACTAAAAGTATGTTTACAATTCCTTCCCTGTCCCCTATATAGCGCTGTCCGCAGCTTTGAGGCCTTTAGACTGCTGACCGTTTCCCTTTAAGAAAATGGCATTGTGGTTGTTATTGTATTGTTCTAAAAATGACATGCACAATTAAAATGCAGAAAACGCATGTTTTAGGTGTTAGGGTATGCATGCTCACACGGTGTGGAAATGCTGCAGATTTTCTGTCTAGATTCGCTGGCAGAAAATCGCAGCAGATTTTTGTGGATTTTTCCGCTACCCTGAGTGGTGCATTGTCATATTACAGCTATTGCGCAGCATGAATACAGCCCTAAACAGACCATACAATTTAGAGAGTGCTTGGACAGAAGTCCTAAATCTGCACATTTAGCTTGACGGATCATACACACAAATGTACTATTTTATGGAGTTTAATAAAGCAAATGTTATAAAACAAATCTAGTGTTGTGAAGTGTCATCATTTTAATAATGTCAAGAATAAGCTATGCAAGGTCATAGAATAGACATAGGGGGAATATATTAAGGCCAGTGCTTCAGACATAGTGGAGGTTTTTTTTTGTCATGAATATGTGGAAAATCCAAGAAAAAAATCTGCATGTGTCAAGCAAATACTGCAGCGGATTTCACCCTTTACATGGCAAAGGATTAAATTTGCAACATATTCTGCATTGCTATGCACATATCGCCACCATTCACAAATGTTCCTGTCTCCAATGCAGCTCACAATCTAATTTCCCTGTCTCTTAGGGTATGTTCACACGAGGGCGTCCGTAACGGCTGAAATTACGGGGATGTTTCAGCCTGAAAACATCCCCGTAATTTCAGCCGTAACGGCATGTACAGGCGCTTGAATTACGCCCAAAGAAGTGACAGGACACTTCTTTGACGCGGGCGGCTATTTACGCGCCGTCGTTTGACAGCGGCGCGTAAAATACGCCTCGTGTGAACAGGCAAACGTCTGCCCATTGCTTTCAATGGGCAGATGTTTGTCAACGCTATTGAGGCGCTATTTTCGGACGTAATTCGGGGCAAAAACACCCGAATTACGTCCGTAATTAGTGCGTGTGAACATACCCTTACACATACAATAGGGCCAATTGTATAAAAAGCCAACTAACATGTCTGTATGTCTCTGGAGTGTGGGAGGAAACACATCCACACAAACATAGGAAGAACATACACTATACGTGCAGATATAGCATTCTTATCCCTATAGAAGGCAATGGAGCCATGAAAAAAAATGAATTCTTAATACAGATCTGTATTTTATATGTGTGTAATATCTGTATTCGGCCTCATGCACACTTCCGTGAGCAGTCCGTTGTTTTTTCACGGACCAAATCAATGCAAAGGCCGAGACTGTTCTGTCAAAAACGGGCAGGAGTAGAACCTGCCCTATTTTTGATGGAACGGCTGCACGGTTCCGTTAAAACATGAATTGAATGTGTCAGGGTGCTATCCGTTAAAAAAACGGATAGCACCCTGACGAAAAAAACTGAAGTGGGCATGAGGCCTTAGGATCGGTATTTGTATTTCCAATATTTGTGAAATACTTTCAACAATAAATAAACTACTGACCCAAAACTTTATTTAATGTTGTCTTAACTACCGATTTTACTCCATATTTCAATATGCAAATGCTAATAAATGCTTAGATGCGAGTTTGGTCTATGTTGTAATAGCAGAAGCATTAAATGGGTTGTCCAGCGCACAAAAAGTATTTTTTAAAAAAAGCTCACAATGCTGTACAAATCTAAAAAAAAAGAGCCATACTCCGCGATCCGATGCCTGATTGCTCCCTTTTCCTCTGCGTGTCTCTAGTTACAGCTGCATCGATGATGTGCCAATACGGACATATGACTGCTGCAGCCTTTTTTATGTCTGTACAGCTTTGTGAGCTATTTAAAAAATATTTTTGATGCACCGAACAACCCCTTTGAAGCCGCATACAAACATAGTAGATTTACACTGTAAATCCGTGGTACAGTCCCCATCAATACTTAGTGGAAAAACTCTAAATTTGCAGTATGCGCATTATGTTGCGGATAAGTAGAAGGTATCAGCCTATCAATGTATATTGTGAATCCGCAGCACAATTCGCAAAGAACTAATGTGGATTTTGAAGTGGATTTACAGGAAAAAAACTGCCACGAGTCAGTGATCCGGGGAAAGATAGGCTATCATTCCTCGGATCGGAAACTCGGACCATTTTTCACGGACCCGATTCACCCACTAAAGTGAATGGGTCCGTGAAGACTATCGGGTGCTACTGGGATCCCGTCAAAAACGTCCCGAGCGGCACAACAGTCATGTGCAAGTGACCTTAGCCTCACATTCTCAGTATATCTTCTAAGACTGAGTTACAGCCATGTTTAGTGACTGAGAAGAACAAATCTTTAGTGCTCAACAATAAAGACTCTCTTACACGGACCAATTATCGTGCAAACGCTCGTTCATCTGCTGATCGTATAGTTTTAAAAAAGTAAAATATTATCTTTGTTGGCTGCACATCTCCCTGCCAGGGAGATTTTCTGCCGATATGATGATAATGTGTAGGGACAAGCGATCGGAGTAAGGAGCGCTTGTCCCCATACTAGCACCTTGTGAAAGGAGAAAACGAGCGCCGATCAACGAGACGTCTCGTTGTTCCGCGCTTGTTTACATGGCCCAGGACGGGCAGTGTAAGAGAACCTTAAAGAGGCTCTGTCACCAGATTTTGCAACCCCTATCTGCTATTGCAGCAGATAGGCGCTGCAATGTAGATTACAGTAACGTTTTTATTTTTAAAAAACGAGCATTTTTGGCCAAGTTATGACCATTTTTGTAATTATGCAAATGAGGCTTGCAAAAGTCCAAGTGGGTGTGTTTAAAAGTAAAAGTCCAAGTGGGCGTGTATTAGGTGCGTACATCGGGGCGTTTTTAATACTTTTACTAGCTGGGCGCTGTGAAGAGAAGTAACATCCTCTTCTCTTCAGAACGCCCAGCTTCTGACAGTGCAGACCTGTGACGTCACTCACAGGTCCTGCATCGTGACGGCCACATCGGCACCAGAGGCTACAGTTGATTCTGCAGCAGCATCAGCGTTTGCAGGTAAGTCGATCTTACCTGCAAACGCTGATGCTGCTGCAGAATCAACTGTAGCCTCTGGTGCCGATGTGGCCGTCACGATGCAGGACCTGTGAGTGACGTCACAGATCAGCACTGTCAGAAGCTGGGCGTTCTGAAGAGAAGAGGATGTTACTTCTCTTCACAGCGCCCAGCTAGTAAAAGTATTAAAAACGCCCCGATGTACGCACCTAATACACGCCCACTTGGACTTTTACTTTTAAACACACCCACTTGGACTTTTGCAAGCCTCATTTGCATAATTACAAAAATGGTCATAACTTGGCCAAAAATGCTCGTTTTTTAAAAATAAAAACGTTACTGTAATCTACATTGCAGCGCCTATCTGCTGCAATAGCAGATAGGGGTTGCAAAATCTGGTGACAGAGCCTCTTTAACACTTGATGCTGCTCTAGAGCTTGTGACTCACACGCTTTTTCTGCACAACCAGTCCACATTTCCTGTCAGTGCAAACGGATATCTAATTATAGTGTAGCAAATGGGTATTCTTAGAGAGTACTGATTTCAACAAAGATCTGGAGCACATGCCACTGAGATGCATGTGTGCATACCAACAAGTGGGAGAACGAGAGCTGCAGGGGAGATGTCCTGCAGACAGGAGTGAAAGGATGTAACAATGGAGGATAAGGGTCCACTCCTAGTTTAGTATTTTTGGCATCCTAAATGCTGCTCAAAATACTGATCAAATTACTGCTGTGTGAAAGTGGGATCTACTGTACCTTCACATAGTGCACACATTTAGCCACCTTCCACTGCAGACTTAAAGGCCCTATAAACCCTTTGAACACTTTTTTTTAGAAAAAAAACAAAAACTATGTATCATGGTCTAACTGACATGACGGATTCAGGATGAAGTGCAAGAAACCGCTTTTATCTCAAAAAGTAAACATTTTCTTAAAATAAAAACCAATTAGGGTGCGTTCGCATATGTCAGTTGTATCAGTTTTTTTGTCTGTCAGTGATTATAACTGATGCAAAATCTGATGCAAAAATGTATCAGTTGCCATCAGGCTTTTTCACGATTTTTACTACAAAACCATCAGTTGTCGTTAGTTGGCATCAGTTTTTACCATCCATTTTTAACATCAGTTTTTACCACAACGGTCCACCAAAAAGGTAGTCTAGGGTCTGAAAATGTGCCAATTTTATAAGGGTCGGTTCACATCACCGTTGGCTTTCCGTTCAGGGGTTCCGTCGGGTGATCCTCTTAATGGAAAGTCAAACGGAAACCTTAGCTTTGACTTTCTGTTGAGGGGTTCACCCGACGGAACCACTGAGCGGAAAGCGAACGCTGATGTGAACCGGCCCTAAGAGTGATGGATAGTTTGTGATAGATCGGATACATGATAGATTAGATACTTGTGTTCCATGTCAGGGCTCTCCTTCTGTGCTCCCGCCTTGGTGCTACACTAAAGTCTGACACACACATTGTAATGTCACGTGTGTCATATTCAGCGCAGCGCCAAGAGAGAGCCCAGAAGGAAGCTGCTGTCCACTGACCTCAGATCAGATTTTCAAAGCAGCCACGGGAGCCTGAAAAGACACCAAACACTAGCCATAACTTCAGGGAGTAGATCGTTTTTGGCACATTTACAGCTACCCAATACCACCTTGCATCTCCTACCCACACCACGCAGGGATTCACACAACAGGGTTCGGGTGTCAGCTGTTAAAAACAGCCATCTAGGTCAGTTTTTGACGGCTATTTGCATCCAGTCCGTGTTTTCCGTTTGACAAATTTTTAAAAACAGATGAATTTCATGTGTAGATAATGCAGCAGTGCCCTCTGTATATAGTGCCACAAATCCCCTGTAAATAATACCGCAGGGCCCTCAGTATATAATACCGCAGTACCCCCTGTGTATAATGCCGCATTACCCCCTGTAGATAATGTCACACAGCGCCCGCCTGTAGATGGCGCCACACAGCGCCCCCCTGTAGATGGCGCCACACAGCGTCCCGTTGTAGATGGCGCCATACAGTGCTCCCCTGTAGATGGCACCAGACAGCGCTCCCTGTAGATGGCGCCCCCTGTAGAAGGCGCCGCCCCCACTGTATATAGTGCTACCCCCTTCCTCTGTAGATACCACTGAAGCTACCCCCACTGAAGCAGAGAAATCCCCGGCCAGAGCATTGCCGACGCTGTGGCCGGGGATTCCGCTCAATCAGTAGCCACTGACGTCACTGTCCATACATGGACAGTGGAGTCAGGGGGTCCTCCGTGAGTGAATCCCCAGCTTCAGCATCGTCGATGCTGTGGCCGGGGATTCCTCTGCTAGAGGGAGCTTCTGGGCTCCTTTTAGCCTGTCAAGGGCTTCCCCGAGCACAGCAATGTGCCCGGGGTATTCTCGGCGAGCGGAGGAGCTTCCTCTGCTCCTCCGCTCTGAACTCATGCTGAAGCAGGGACCTGATTGTTCCGTGCTTCAGTATTAAGTTCAGCTGTGTCGGCGTCCTGAGGACGCAAACACAGTTGACAACGGGACATACCCCCCCCCGTCGCACAGAGCAGTGGGACACCGCCCGGAATCTGGGACTGTCCCACTGAATCCGGGACGGGTGGGAGGGTAGTCGTCAAGGGCACTGGAGAGCAATCCCCGGCAATGCTATGACTGGGGATTCCGCTCCTAGCTCACATCCAACTTCCCGCCCGGTGCTGCCGGAAGGTGGATGCAGCAGCACCCGGCGTACATCCGACCACCATTAAAAAAATAGGATACAGTGCCGGACCTCCCTGGGAGCCGGAACTAAAAACGCTGCAGGTAACGTTTTTGGGTTTGGCGCCATATGGCGCCACAATGGATGTCCCCTGTGCTAGAAAAGATCCCACAGAAAGCTATGGGATCCGTTCTAGCATCAGTTTGTCTCCGGCTGTTCTTCAGCACGCCGGAGGTAAACTTAAGCGGACGCCGTGCATATGTGAACGGCCCCTTACAAAGTTGTCTAAACGACCATGATACATTGTTTTATTTTTATTTTTTTTTAAAGTGTGGTTAATAGAGCCTTTAAAGTGCATCTGTCACCAATTTTTAAAGCGTAATCTGTATTAGTTTATTGTAGGCAATTCAGTTACATAATATATTTAACTTTTTTTGAGCCATTTTTCAGTAACTTTCACTTTGAAGTGTGTCTAAAGGCTGAACCTGCAGTGCGGCAGTGAACATCGCGTGATCCACCAATTAACTGATAAATCCTGTATTTAAAGAGGACTGGACAAGGGCGGTATTTCCAAGGAATATTCAGCAGTAGCCATATTGTTACATAGTGCAGAATATATTTATCATATGATTCTAAGAGTACTCTGTAGACCTAGAAAAACAGCATTTTGGTGACAGCTCTTCAAAGTTGGTAAACCATGAGCTATGGGCCTCATTTCAAGAAGGCAAAGGAAAACATATTGCCCATAGTGATCAGTTGTGATTTTCTAAACTTTTCTGGAAAAATGAAATGTGGCCTGTGATTACATGCATAATGACCAATAGGGTCACTTTTTCTCTTAGACTGTATACTATTAAATGACATAACAAATAACCGCATAATAAGTCATTGTCCAACTTTCTATACCTGTTTATTTAACGTTAACCCCAGGGCAGATTCTAGCTTTTTTGCTGCCTTAGGCAAAATTTAAAAGGCTCAGTAATAACACTCCTCAACAATGAAATGACAACACAAAGAAGGAAATTTGAAATTGTGGAAATCACATGATGGATAGACATATTAATGATATGCAAATGGTAAAAAAATGGAAAAATATTCCAAACATTTTGATTTATTAAGTATTGAGTATGAGCGCCATGCGCAGAAATACACGCACTTACACACCTTGGCATGCTATTAATGAGGTTATTAATGGTTGTCTGAGGAATGTTATGCCACGCTGAATGCACTTGGGCACGCAAATCATCAAGATTACCTGCTGGCAGCTCCCTTTGCAATTGCCGACCAATGACATCCCAGATGGGCTCTATAGGAGACAAGTCTGGAGATGCTGCAGGCCATGGTAGCATATTTAGGCCACGCAGGCTGCTCACAGTAGCACAAGCAACATATGCCTTGGTGTTGTCCTGTTAAAAAACGGCTTCTGCGACACTTTGGAGACATGGTCGTACCACTGGTTCAACGACAAAATCAATGTAATTCTGAGCTGCTAGTGTAACTGAAATGAAGACTAGAGGGGTCCGGCTACCGTACATTATGCCACTCCACACCATAATCCCGGGGGTTGGACCAGTGTGGCATTCCCTTGTGAAGGCCTCTTCATGGCGTTGCCCTCGTGGTCTCCAGACTAATCTATGGCTATCATTGCGTCCGAGACCAAAGTGGGACTCATCGCTGAAAAGGATAGACCTCAATTCCAGCCTCTATTGCCGTGATGCTGTGTACCATGATAGCCTTTGAGAGCGGTGGCGTGTGGTCAATGGAACGCCTTTAGCTGGATGTCTGGCTCGTAGCCCAATGTTGTGCAAATGCCTTCTGATGGTTTGTGTCGATCCTGGTTGCCAGCCTAGGCTTGGGATGTGACGTCCAATCTCACTTGCTGTACAGAATAGATCACTATGCGCCACTCTCCCAATCAGACATTCCTGTTCGTTGTTGTTCTCCCAACCTCTGGAACACGCAATGTTGAACAGTGCTGACATCTAAGCCTAGGCGCTTTTTAAAAAAAAAAATTTTTTATACTTTTTATTATATAACTGTTTTTAACTTTTTTTTTTTTACTAATCCCCTTAGGGTACTTGAACCAGCAATTGTTGGATTGCTTACATGACATATTGTAAATCAAATGTATTGCAGTATATAGTGATTCTGACAGAACAGAGATGGCATACCTGAGGGCCTTCATTAGGCCCCCAGGATGCCATTGCGATCATCGACACCACTCGATCTCATGGCAGGGTGGACGATGGCAGGTCAGAAGGGGTCACCCTCCCCCATTCGAACGGCTTAGATACAGCAGTCGCTATTGACCCCCGCATTTAAGGGGTTAAACAAGCAGGATCCAACTTCTTACACTGGAGTATCGGCTGTAAGATCCAGCCAACACCCTCCTTCTATGGAGCGGGCTCAGCCTGTGAGCCAACTCCATACTCTTCCCAACCGATGTCGGGAAGGTGTTAATGGAGTTATTCAACTTTGTAGTAAGGCTGGGATGTCCTCTTAGTGGTTACAAACTACTCATCTGGAGAAAGCCTTAATCCTTGGAAAACCTATAAATGTATTTAGAATGAAGTAGTTGAACCCCTCGAATTGCTACAGATTACTATATCGGTGCAGCCTGAAGGTGGCGCCATTCACCTACAAACAGCTATTCCTCCCGACTTCCCCATTCACGTGCCCGCTTGGCTTGGCCGATCATGCATTTGTTTTCAATGGGGCGTAAAGGGGATTATCTGCTGCCAGATTGCTAAAGCAGAGGTTCTTCTCTCATCAAGAGCAAAGGATAGGGCATATTGAAATCCATCATGTCCTATCATTCTTTCTTTCGACATCTGCCAAAACCGGCATGTTACGCTGACTTCCATCTAACGTGTATGGGCACCATAGGTGCTCTCTCCAGCTTTACTCTACATGCACAGCCTCGGAGTTTCATACTTTAGACATTTCATACTTTATTTTATACATTACACAAACAGAATAATACAGTATAGCTATATTTCATTTGGACAATTTAAGAATTACTAGTTTTTTTTCTTCGTTTTTAGTTTTTATAGGTGCAATTGATTCATTACTAAACGCAAAGATATTTGGTATTTAATGTAGGCTTGTTGTGCTAGGATTCTCCATTTTGAGATGGTGCAGCAGCTGCTGGAACAGAATAGTCTTGTGGATTATGTTACAAAATGGCGTATTCATATCAGCTTTCTAAATCTTCCTTTAACATTTCTAGTGTGTTTCTACTGCCACCTGCTGGAGACATCAGCTAGAATTCAGATGCTTACAATGTTGAACGTTTGAAAGTGTGTGCCTTTTTGTAGCAGTAAAATAACACAGATAGTCTTATTGTAGATTTACTCCTGTACTAGTTCATCTTGGTCTGTGGTTGGAAATCTTTTTGTTTTTAAAACCAACAGTAAAAGTTTATTGAAGTTTCAATCCAAATAAAACAATACAGTCTTTGTCATTACATAGCATAACAAGGTGTAAGGCCCCATGCACACGAACGTTTTTATGCGGCCGCAATTTACCCGCAAATCTGCGGGTGAATTTCGGTTCCATTCATTTCTATGGGCCCATGCACATGACCGTAGTTCCCACGGTCTGTGCATTGCCTGGGAGCCTGGACCGCAAAAAGATAGGACATGTATTATTACGCCCGTATTTTGCGGTCCAGGAACATTGAAATGAATGCACACAGCTACAGTGAAGGAAATAAGTATTTGATCCCTTGCTGATTTTGTAAGTTTGCCCACTGTCAAAGACATGAGCAGTCTAGAATTTTTAGGCTAGGTTAATTTTACCAGTGAGAGATAGATTATATAAAAAAAAAATCACATTGTCAAAAATATATATATTTATTTGCATTGTGCACAGAGAAATAAGTATTTGATCCCTTTGGCAAACAAGACTTAATACTTGGTGGCAAAACCCTTGTTGGCAAGCACAGCAGTCAGACGTTTTTTGTAGTTGATGATGAGGTTTGCACACATGTTAGATGGAATTTTGGCCCACTCCTCTTTGCAGATCATCTGTAAATCATTAAGATTTCGAGGCTGTCGCTTGGCAACTCGGATCTTCAACTCCCTCCATAAGTTTTCGATGGGATTAAGGTCTGGAGACTGGCTAGGCCACTCCATGACCTTAATGTGCTTCTTTTTGAGCCACTCCTTTGTTGCCTTGGCTGTATGTTTCGGATCATTGTCGTACTGGAAGACCCAGCCACGAGCCATTTTTAATGTCCTGGTGGAGGGAAGGAGGTTGTCCCTCAGGATTTGACGGTACATGGCTCCATCCATTCTCCCATTGATGCGGTGAAGTAGTCCTGTGCCCTTAGCAGAGAAACACCCACAAAACATAATGTTTCCACCTCCATGCTTGACAGTGGGGACGGTGTTCTTTGGGTCATAGGCAGCATTTCTCTTCCTCCAAACACGGCGAGTTGAGTTAATGCCAAAGAGCTCAATTTTAGTCTCATCTGACCACAGCACCTTCTCCCAATCACTCTCAGAATCATCCAGATGTTCATTTGCAAACTTCAGACGGGCCTGTACATGTGCCTTCTTGAGCAGGGGGACCTTGCGGGCACTGCAGGATTTTAATCCATTACGGCGTAATGTGTTACCAATGGTTTTCTTGGTGACTGTGGTCCCAGCCGCCTTGAGATCATTAACAAGTTCCCCCGGTGTAGTTTTCGGCTGAGCTCTCACCTTCCTCAGGATCAAGGATACCCCACGAGGTGAGATTTTGCATGGAGCCCCAGATTGATGTCGATTGACAGTCATTTTGTATGTCTTCCATTTTCTTACTATTGCACCAACAGTTGTCTCCTTCTCACCCAGCGTCTTACTTATAGTTTTGTAGCCCATTCCAGCCTTGTGCAGGTCTATGATCTTGTCCCTGACATCCTTAGAAAGCTCTTTGGTCTTGCCCATGTTGTAGAGGTTAGAGTCAGACTGATTAATTGAGTCTGTTGACAGGAGTCTTTTATACAGGTGACCATGTAAGACAGCTGTCTTTAATGCAGGCACCAAGTTGATTTGGAGCGTGTAACTGCTCTGGAGGAGGCTGAACTCTTAATGGTTGGTAGGGGATCAAATACTTATTTCTCTGTGCACAATGCAAATAAATATATATAATTTTGACAATGTGATTTTCTTTTTTTTTTAAATATAATCTATCTCTCACTGGTAAAATTAACCTAGCCTAAAAATTCTAGACTGTTCATGTCTTTGACAGTGGGCAAACTTACAAAATCAGCAAGGGATCAAATACTTATTTCCTCCACTGTATGTGCACGGCCCACGATTTGCGGGCGGCCTGCGGATGACTCTCCGTGATCATCCGAGCCGTAAATCACGGGCCACTACGGTCGAGTGCATGAGCCTAAGGCTAGATTCAGACGGGCGTTGCGCATCTCGGACGTGAAAAACTGGATTGTGCATCTGTGCTGTGCGCTGCATCACCGAAAGAATAGAGTCTATGGAGGGATGCGTGAAGCGTGAAATAACAGGACATGACCTATTTTCTAACAGACCCGTCACACATTCCGTTGGAATAACGGCCATGTGAATGGCCACATTGTATTATATAGGTCCACGTGACGGCCGTAGTTTCAACGGCCATCACACGGACGTTTAACACGTTTGTGTTAATAAGGCCTTCCTTATTCACATGAACGTGTTAAACGTCCTATAGGCGCTAGTCTATGGGGGATGCGTGATATCCAGTGAAACGCCAGTTTTTCATGTCCGTGATGCGCAACGCCCGTCTGAATCTAGCCTTAGTATGCAAAAATACTCGCAGCATGACAACAGCTTAATATTGCAATGTGTACAGGGAGAAAATACAGGGTGTCCGACATATATCAAATACTAATTGACATAGTAAAATACATCCTAAAATGTGCGTCCCGGCTCCTTAAATTTGGAGCGAGGCCCATATTACAACTAAAATATACAATCTTCAAAATGAACAACAAAAAGTATTGTGTAGTGCAGTGATACGCCGAAGCAAAGTGGTCATACGTGCAACGGAAAAAATAGGATTTCACCTTACGTAGGGGATCCAAATATCCACAGAGAGAGAGGAATGAGTGGCAGTGAGGGAATGGTACAGGAGTGTTAAGCCATCTGTCCCTAATCTTATGAAACTTTGAAAATCTTCAGCATTCTCTGATGCACGCACGCACGCACGTATTTTCTATTGTGTGTAATTTTGTACATGCGTTTTCTGGTGTTTTTTGTCCTATAAAGAAGCCTATGGGAAAAACGCCTGAAAAAAACTCCAAACCCAGGCCATGCATTTGGGAAAAAAACCACCACTGGAATTGCCTCAAAAAGGCCACAAACCGACACGCAGTTGTGTGTAGTGCATGTGATATTTTACTATAGACTTTAATGTAACATCAGGCCACCCTAAATAAAAGCACAACAAAACAATCACAGAAATGTCGTAAAAAATGCTGCAAAACGCTGTGTGTGAATCCAGCCTTAGGGTATAATCACAAGGGTCGGATTTGCTGCAGATAACCCTCCAGCAAATCCGACTTAGATACCGCAGGTAATTACGTCCGAAAGTTAAATCGTAATCGTGTTTGATTTAGTGCAGCTTTTTGGCCAGAATTGCCACTGCGGAAAGAAGAGGGAATAAAAATAATAACAATAAGAATAATAATAAAAAAACCATACCTCCCCTGGTGTTACCATAGCGATGTGTCCCCGCTCCCCAGTCTGGTCTGTGAGCCGGCCCCCTGAGATGATTGGCTGCAGCAGTCACATGGGATGAAACGTCATCCCAGGATCCCAGCAGGACAGAGACGGGATGGGAGCAGTGAGACCTTGCTGGGGGAACGCTAGGAACTTTTTTTTTTCTTTTAAACTTGAAAAAGGCCTTTTTTTTTTTTTTCCCTTACTTTCCTTACTTGCGATTTTTGCTGTGGATTCGCAGCTTTTCCGCAGCAAAAATTGCAACACTTGATGTCTGTTGCGGATTTTTACCTCCCATTGAACTCAATTGGTGGAACATTCGCAACAAACACGCAACAATTCCATAGCATTAATTGGCATGCTGCGGACTTAAAAAAATCTGCACCGCAGGTCAATTTCTGCACAGTAAGGCCCAGTTCACACTGAGTTTTTTTACGCGGAAACCGTGTCGGAAAACGTGCCCAAAAACATCCAGAAAAAAACGCTTGCGGGAATGAGAAGCGACATGCCCTATCTTCGGGTGTGTACGTCTCTGACCTCCCATTGACATCAATGGGAGGCAGAGAAAGCGTATTTCCCAGCGTTTTTGCAGTGTGTGAATCACATTTGTTAAATCTCATCCACTTTGTTGCTCCTGTAATATGCTGCAGATTTTTAGGGGACAAGTCTAGAATGAAAATCTCCAACACACACACACTTTTGTGTTAACCCTTTCCCATTGCTAATATGCCTATTTACGTTGGGAAAGTGTTTTTAAAAATGGCGCCCGCTCAAAAGCCGAGCGGTCGCCATAGCCACCGGGTCTCTGCTGTGTTGCACAGCTGGGACCCAGCGGCAATGCTTTTGCCATCAGAAAAATTTCTGACTGCAAGCATTTAACTCCTCAGATGCTGGTGTCCGATGTGACCACCGGCATCTGAGGGGTTTTTACTGCCCCTTTCACTTCGGGGCCGGTCAGCGGTTCGGCGAGATCTTGGGAGCCGGTGTATTCCTATAGCAGCTGGGAGCCTTGTGAACGCTCCCAGCCCTGCTATGGCAAGATTGCTATTGAGCTCTGCCTGTGGCAGGTCTCAATAGCAATGAACTAATTTTTCATAAACTGTGATATTGCAGTCTATGGCATAAGCGATCTAATGATCGCAGGTTCAAGCACCCTAGGGAGGCTAAAAAATAGTAATAAACAAATGTAAAAAAGGTTTTTAAATATATATATATATATATATATATATATATATATATATAAAAATTAATTATAAAAATGTACAATCACCCCCCTTTCCCTAGATTCCATATAAAAATAAATCAACAAAAATAAAGATATTAGGTATCCCCACGTCCAAAAATGCGCGAACTGTAAAAATATAAAAATATTTTTACAATACAGTGAATGGCTTAGCGGGAAAAAAGGTAAAAATGTATGAATTGCCACTTCAACCCCTCCAAAAAATTGAAGAAAATGAGATCAAAATGCCAGACATTCCCCAAAATGGTATTAATAAAAACGACATATTTCCACATACAAAAAGATGCCTTACGCAGCTCTGTACATAGAAATATAAAAAAGTTACGGGAGTCACAATATGGCCATGCAAAAAAAAATTCTTACAAACATTTACATTTTTTTAAAGGTACTAAAACATAACAAAAAGTATATAAATTTGGAATCACCGTGATCGTACTGACCCACAGAATAAAGATAACGTGTCATATTCACCGTACATTGGACACCTTAACAACAACTGCTGTTTTTTTCCAATCCCATTCTGAATTGTTTTCCAGCTTCCCAGTACATCACACATAATATTAAATAGTACCGTCAGAAAGTACAATTTGTCCCGTAATAATGAAGCCGTCATATGACACTGTCAATGAAAAAATAAAAAAGTTTTGACTTTTTGAAGGCAGGAAGGAAAAAACAAAAGCATGAAAATGAGTCTGGTCCTGAAAGGGTTAATTCTTCAACGGGATGAATAATAGCATGTACATACAGTTCTAAAATTAGGGATTTAAAAAAAAAATCTTGTTGACTTTTAAGGACGTCTTTATAAAATAGTATTTTCTTTTATTTTGCAATTAGTCTTATGTATATATTTCTTATCTCCAATCTAGCCATTCCGCATCAGAAGAATCCAATCACTCTGCCTCCGAGTCAGGCAGCCAATCAGAAAGTGAACAGGCAAGTGAGCAGGCCAGTGAATCCAATAGCAGCTCTGAGTCTTCGGGGAGCCAGTCTGAATCAGAATGTGATTCAAATGGTTCCAAAACACAAGAAGTACTCTCTGATACGAAGGAGAAGTCGGTTCCCAAAAAAGAGAGGTTGGCTGATGTGAAAAAGGTAAGGCCCCGCAGGATTTAGATACAGTGCTGTGAAAAAGGATTTGCCCCTCACCCGATTTCTAACAATGCAGCTTCGGACCATCACACTACCACCATGTTTGACTCTTGGTATGATGTTCTTATGGTAGAAAGCGATGTCTGCTTTACGGCAGGTGTAACAAGACCCATGTCTTCCAAATAGTTACACCTTTGACTCTAGATGGTTTTTGCCAAATGCGAGACGAGCCTTTGTTTTCTTTTTGGTCAGCCGTGGTTTGCGCCTTGCAACTCTTCCATGGATGCCATTTTTGCCCAGTGTCTTTCTTTTTATGAAATCATGTATATCGACCTTAACTGAGAGAAGCGAGGCCTGCAGTTCTTTAGAAGTTCGTCTGGGCTCCTTTGTGACCTGGATGAGTCGTTGTTGTGTTCTTGGTGAAATTTTGGCCACTCCTGGGAAGGTTCACCACTTTTCCAAGTTTACTCCATTTGTGAGTAATGACTCTCACTCTGGTTCGCTGGACTCCCAGGGCCGTCGCAATGGCTTTGTAACACTTTCCAGACTGGTAGATTTCAATGACTTTGTTTGGCATCTGTATTTGAATCTCTTTATAACGTGGCACCATGTGCTGCTTTTTAAGACCTTCTAGCCGGCTTCTCATTGCCAGACAGCTACTGTTTAGGTGATGTTTACATTCAACAGGTCTGGCAGTGATCATGCCTGGTTGTGACTAGTGAAATTCAACCCAATTGAACCAAATTATCAATAGAATTTGGTTAGCTGATTGAATTAGCAGCTAAGGGGGCAATTACTTTTTCCACATAGGGCCAAGTAGGGCTGTACAGATTCTTTTCTTTGAAATAATGAAATCATTATTTAAAAAACGCATTTTGTGTTTACTTGGGTTGATGATCTAAAACATTCAGGTGAAAAACATGCAAAAATAGAAATTGGGCTAATAATACTTTCTCACAGCACTGTATACTGCAGCTGCCAATGTTACACTGTTGGGAATGGGTTTTTATAAATTGGCATTCATATAGTCTGTTTGTCAGGACAAGCTTCCCTATCGGTCACAGTTTTGCCATGGCGTTAACATGAACTTTATTGGGGGAAAGTGCGTGTAAGACACGGTTTTAACATTTGGTACCACAACCTGGTTTTCCATAGATGAAGTTCTAGGAAATCTTCCTAAAACTGCTTCTTCAAGAAAAAAAATCACACCAAAAACATGTGTAATTAATACATAGTTTTATCAACCGTAAGATTCTTATAGTCCAGCGTTAATAGAATGTTGGATTTTTCTGTGCTTTAACTCATTTTCAGTTTTTTCACCTCTTCCCTTATATCTTTGTATTTGGATATTCCTCATTCTAAATATTCCTCTCTTCTCCGTTCTAAACACGTTTTCTATTGGAATTGTTAAATAAACGAAATCCTACTCTATGGTATTTTGTCATCAGGTGGTATTATAGTGATTTTGGTAACAAGGCTCGGATAGCACTAGGTAATGGTGTGGGTGCATGAGTAGGGGCCCAACCCGCGATCAAATAGAGAAGAAGTACTATGCACACCAATATGGAATTATTTATCCAAATAAATAATTTATTTATAGCCAGTGACAGTGCGACGTTTCGGTTACCCGCCGGTTACTAGTTACCCGCCAAGGTAACAGCGCCATCCACGCAGGATACAGCATTGACGAAAGTGCCTGAGGAAGGTCATGGTATTGACCGAAACGTCGCACTGTCACTGGCTATAAATAAATTATTTATTTGGATAAATAATTCCATATTGGTCTGCATAGTACTTTTTCTCTATAATAGTGATTTTGATTACACAGATGATTGGTCATCTTTAGGGTTCCTTTTTATTTTTTAGATGTGGGAAGAATACCCTGATGTGTATGGTGTTAGAAGGTCAAACAGAAGCAGACAAGAACCATCAAGATTTAACATCAAAGCAGAGGTAAGAACCAACATCTCTTGGGGGATTTAAAGGGAATGTGTCGCTAGAAATTTTTTTTTATTTTTTTTTAGTTAAACTGTTAGTATATAAATGATTAAACCTTGTTTTAATTTTTTCACGAGTCAGGAAATATTATAAATTAGATTCTAATTTATAACATTTCCCTGTGCTGGTCACTAGAGGGAGCAATTCCCAAAATTGCAGCATTGGCATGTGGTAAAGCAACCACATTGCTTTATGCTGAAAAATTGGAGAAGACGCACTCGCTCTAGCGTCCTCAAACAATCCCCCCTCCTTTATCCTGGCTAGTTCCAGGAGAAAGGAGGGGGTTGAATGTTCAAACCTCCTACACTGTGTCGCCATTTTTTGAGCGAATACACAGTGTAGTAGGCTTACATACAGTGGTAATCACACAGTAAAACATGAACAAACACAGACATAACTTACCTGCTCCTGCCGCCGCCGCTCCGTTTGCTCCCTCCGCTCCTAGTGCTTGCTTCAGAACACATGTCCGGAAGCCGCGACCGGAAATAGTAATCTTACTGTCCAGCCGCGGCTTCTGGTCCATAAGAAAATGGCGCCGGATGTCGCTCGGCCGAAGACCTACCATTTGGACTGTGTGGGAGCGGCTCCCGTTCGCATTCTCTATGGGGATGTGTGTGCCGTATTCCATCTCTGTATGTGTCGTTAATCGACATACAGAAATGAAAAAAAAAATGGCAGCCCCCATAGAGAAGAAAAAGTTAGAAAAGAAAAAAAAGTAAAACATAAACACACAAATAAATATATATTTTTTTAATAAAACACTAAAAGCAAATTGATATGAAAAAAATATATTTCGCGACACCCTTCCTTTAACAAGATAGATATAGGAGCAAATACAGTGTATTTAGCCTTGCACTATAAGGTAAACTTTTTAATTTTGTGACTCATCTCTGACACTTTTTAAAAAGATTTCCTTCATTACGCAGAAGTAGTAGAGTGAGGATCTCCACTCAGGCATAGACATAAAGGTTTGCTTTAGGCCTCCTTCACATTATGTTCATTCACTGTTAAGCGTGTACGGTGAAAAGCTCCCGGCTTACATTTTAAACGTGTACATAGGCCTTCAGTAGAATGACAGAGGCCACTAGAGCCTCCCTTTGGCCTCAGTTGGGCTGGTATACGTTGCTTTAAAAAAATTTTTTTAGTAGACTATGCTACTCCATCCAACGTAAAAAAAATAATTATACAGCGGTATACGTTTTCTTACACATGAAAGCCTATGGGTGATGTATGCCACTGTATGGCATACGTCACAGGCATCTGTTTAACGTATACGTCATGGGCTTTTTGATAGCTTTTCATGACACATACGTTATACAGAAGCCATTAAAGCCTATAGGCGACGGATACGTTAAAGGGATGCTTAATAGTGGCATCCGTAATCTATATACTATAATACATTTAATGGATATGTCATGAACTGTCATGACCCCACCCCAATTCATGACGTATCCATTTAAAGGATACCATAATAGTCTATGGTGACTAATGCCACTGTTAGGGCGTTCGTCACAGCCTGCGTTTAACGTATATGTCGGGACCTTTTCCCCGCAGTATACATAAAACGTAGTGCGATAAATGTGATGTTAAGGGAATTAGAATAACAATGATGGATGTGATTGGCTAACCATAGAAAGCTTTGAGTTGGATACTAATTATGTTTTTATCACTGAAATGTACAACCCCTTAAACACCTCAGTAAACCGCATCATTAATATGTGCCTGCATACAAATCTATGTACATCTTAAAATGTATATGTGATGTCTTATTATAGATTTAAGCACCGTTGATAATTTAGCTGATTATATATATGACACATGTATGTGCATATTCGTTATGTTGGTTTGTTTCTTAGACCACAGATTCTGAAAGTGAAAGCCCCAGGAGAAGAAGTGCGAGAATGGCAAACAAAATGTAAGTACTTGACCCTAGCAATATGGCATGCTTTGCAGCTTTAGAGAAAAGCCCGATGTGGCGGATCATTTCCACCGCAGATTTTGCTGCAGAATCTCCCTATGCACTGCAAAGGGAGAAAATCACAGCTTTTACGCACAAGATAAGCATGCTGCGGATTAAAAAATGTGACGCAAGCTCTGATTTCCTTGCAGATCTTTTCCGCTTCGTGTGGTGTAAAACTGTTTTAAAAAAACCCATCCACTTGTTTTTTTACTCTGAATTGCACCACAAATCCGCCACGTCCGGCCTTACCCTTATGGGGGTTGTCTCATGTACATGGCAGACTCAAAATTTCTATCTGTTGTCACAGGTTATGTCTATTAAAGGAACATCTCTAAGGTGGACGTTCATGCGCAGATTGGTCTTCATACCAGCTTACTTATATAACGGTAGTCCGCATTGATGTATTTATGTGATCCCTCCCTGCCATCCTGCTGAACAGCTATGAGTGAATGTGAAGCAGGACGGCACGGGAGAATAACAGAAGTCTAGAGCTCTCCTGCTGCACTATTAGTTTGAACAGGATTTCATATGAGCAGTACGGCTTCTGCTCCAGCCATGAGACATCATCATAACTAATGCCTTGGAATAACCTGCTCTTATCTGTAAACTAACTCTGAGCTTGTAAGGGGCAGATACAATTCTCGTTTATTTATGCCAGGCAGGACAGAGAGCTAGTGGTATAGTACCACTTTACCTGCTGTCCAAATTTCTTCCATAAGCAGTAAATATTGGCATACACTGTTTTATAGGTCCCATACATAGCGGTACCGTTGCAGTTTTGCCGAGATTTTAGAAAAAATGGCAAGTGTTTGCCGCGATATTTGGAAAAACTTAGCTGATACCACAATAGTACCGACTTGTGTAGAACCTATAAAATAGTGCATGCCAATATTTACTACTCATGAAAAAAATGTGGAAGTAGTGCCATGGGTCCAGACAGGCTGCCTGGCGTAGGGAGACAGTGCTGATTTAGCCCGCCCATGATCCAGGAAGAGGCAGGGAGCTGCAACAGGGAGGGATTGTGACTAACAGGTGTCACAATGAGTTATATTGAAAAAAAAAGCACATACAAGTGCATTAGATGTTGATATATTAGGACTAGGGAGACTTTGAAATAAAAGTCTTGTGGTGAGACAACCCTTTTAATATTTGCACCATTCAATTATTTTTTTCTTCATTGTTATATATATGGAAGCTAAGCTAATGCTAATGTTCTTTTTAGGCAGAAGAAAAAAATCTCAGATGAAGATGATGATGATGATGATGATGATGACGACGACGATGATGATGAAGATGATGACGCCAGCAGTGGAGAAAGTGACATAGAACAGCCAAAATTCAGATCCCGACGACTTGCGTCCAAAAAGTACGAGTGAATATTTCAGTCCATCTGTGAAGTGAAATTATACAATTCTATGTACGAGCAAGGTACAGGTTTACAAACAGGCAGAATGGCGAATATAAGAATAATTCCTAAGTCGGATATCTTTTATCAACCTATATTGCTAATAAATGTGGATTTTAAAGTATGAGCAAAAATGATGGCTACTAGATTGGCTCGTTTTATACTAGATTTGATAGCGGGACAACAAAATGTTATCAAAGGGTCATGGCACATAAAAGCAGGCATAATAACTTTCGATGCGGAAAAAGCATTTGACAGAGTGGCGTGGACCTGACTTAAGCTAGTACTTGCCAAAATTAGGATTATGTGCAATTTTTTTTTATGATATCTGCAATGTCTAACTAAAGAGGCTCTGTCACCACATTATAAGTGGCCTATCTTGTACATAATGTGATCGGCGCTGTAATGTAGATTACAACAGTGTTTTTTATTTAGAAAAACAATAATTTTTGACGGAGTTATGACCTATATTAGCTTTATGCTAATGAGTTTCTCAAGCTTCTGGAGCGAGCGTGTCAGCTGCATCCTACAGCCGACACTTCAGTGTAACAGTTTAATCCCTTAGATGTCACAGTCAATAGTGACCGCGCCATCTGAGTGGTTAGAAACCGGGGGCAGCCCCCTCTAACTGACATTGTGCCACCGCGCAATTGCGAGGTGCCGATGGTTGTCATGGCAGCCTGAGGTCCTCAAGTCTGCCATCTTTGTATACCATGTGACTCCACAGACCCAGGATTTCCTTTTATATCAGCCCACTTGTTTGGCACTTTGGGGGCTGTTTCAAGGGATATGATTGTACACACTAGTATCCACAACTCTATTAAGTTGTCGTACAGGTGTATTTAATACAGTAAACTGCATAAGATTGTTTTCTTGGTATGTCCTAAGTTTATATGATAATCTTGCAAAGTAGTAAGTTAAAGTTAATTATCTTTTTTATTTATATTTTAGATCGTCATCCAGAGTTATGTTACGAAGCCAAAAGAAGCCACAGCGTGGAAAAAGGAGAAAGGCCGATTCCAGTGAGGATGAAGATGAGGATGAGGACGATGATGCACCTAAAAGGCAGACACGGCGGAGGGCAGCTAAACATGTTAGGTGAGGTAGACCTTCTTTTATTTATTTCCTTCCAGTAAATTGATGTCCGCATTTTGTAAGCAAGGGTTAATAAACCTGAAGTTAGCTATGGACATGAAATAGCTTTGGGTTGAATGATCTTTTGCCTGACAGGTATCAGCCCCAACTACCAGATACCCCCTGAACAAACAATAGGACTCGATAGGTTAAAACCCAACCTGTTGGATCCTGGTTTCTCCTAATAGTGGAGTCTGTCAGGCGGTCTTCATAGACATTATATTGTTGGTGGAAACCATTGAAATTTGTGGGATTTGCTGGGAAATAGACTTGCTACATGTATATATTAACCCTTGCACAACATTAGATGTACATGAATGTCATAGGGGGGGGGTATGGAGCGGGTTTACGGTGTGAGCCCACTCCATACGCTGTGGATGTCAGCTGTATATTACAACTGACACCTGGCTCTAAAAACCAAAATTGGAGATACCTATTTAAAATGACTTGGGGGCCATAGATTTGCATTCATGTACTAATGTTATAATTCCAATATTGTAGCTATAAAGAAGATGATGACTTTGAAACAGATTCTGATGATCTGATCGAAATGGCAGGAGAGGAAGCCGAGGAACAAGAAGAAAGCAATGAAACGATTGAGAAAGTGTTGGAATCGAGGACAGGGAAGAAAGGAGGTATGTTTAGCAAATTAAAGAAACCTAGAAAGAGAGCCGCTGTTTGCTAGTTGTGTTCTGCATTTACGGTTCTGTTATATTGGAGCAGTAAGCCAATCCAAAATCTAATTTCAGCTACTGGAGCCCCTACAACTCTATATGCTACGGAAGCAAATGGGGACCCCTGCGCTGACTTTAATCCTGAAACTGATGAAGGAGAACACCAGTTTCTTATTAAATGGAAAGGCTGGTCTTACATACACAGCACTTGGGAGAGTGAGGAGTCCTTACAGCAACAAAAGGTTAAGGGTCAGAAGAAGCTGGAGAACTTTAAGAAGAAAGATGACGAAATCAAGCAATGGTACAGTTGGATCCTTCTTCTATAAATTCTAGGTGCATGTTGGCACTACTGGGAAAGCATCTTAGACTAAACTTCTCTGATGAGCATGTCCTTTTTTGTTTCTACATTAGGGGACACAGAACCTTGGCAGGGCAATAGTCTATTATTTCCAATAAACTCAATGAGAATTTAGCTTTTCTTTAATGCCTTAAAATGTAAATCAAACTTTTACCCTTCCTTTATTCTGGGGCAAAGAACTGTTATAGGCCTTGTCATGGTTCAGTACAGTAGAATGGAATAGAAAAAGATTTTATAGTGAGTGCAAAAGATCCTCCACCCCAAGCCACTTACACCGCTAGACAGTGTAACGCAGTGGCAGCATACCTTTATTACATGTGTTGGGGCTTTCCAAAGTGTACAAAAAGTAAATTAATTCATATACTAATTAGGGACAAGGTGTCTGTCGAATCGAGAAGTGTCCTGCACTTTCATCTCTAATGTCTCCCCGTCCCCTCTCCTCTGGTTGACTGACGGCTTGATCGGCGTATGATCAGCAGATAAGCAGAGGGTGGATTTTCGGAAGGTAGGGGACGGGGAGGCATTAGGGATGAAAGTGCATCACACTTCCCTATTCAGCAGACACCTTGTCCCTAATTAGCATATGGTGCCAGGGGGAATTAGCCAACTTTTTTAGACTTTTGAAAGCCCCAATATATGTAATAAATCTAAGTCGCCACTTCATAACTCCACACCTGTTTCGTAGTATAAGCAGGTTGGGGCGATGATCTGGTGACAAGTGAATTTCCACCTTTAAAGGCAATGTGTTGCCAGAAAAACATGTTTGTTTTTTTTTAAATTAAACATTTAGTGTGTGGGTGATTAAACATTGTTCAAATTTTTTTTATTTTTTTCACGAGAGTCAGGAAATATTATAAATTAATTCTAATTTATAATACTACCCATTTTTGGTCACTAGATGGAGCTATTCCCAAAATTGCAGCATTGCAACATTGGGTTAAAAGCCCTCGCTCTAGTGAGCTCTCAGCATCCCCCCCTCCTTTATCCTGGCTAGTGCCGGGATAAACGAGGGGTTTGAACGGTGTAACCTCCTACACTGTGTGTCGCCATTTTTTGAGCTAACACACAGTGTAGTAGGTTTACATACAGTAGTAAACACACACAAACACGAACATACATTGAAATCTCTTACCTGCTCCTGCCGCCGCTTCTCCCTCCGGCCCGTCCGCTCCCTTTGCTGCCGCTGGTCCAAGTGCACAAATCCGGAAGCCGCGACCGGAAGTAGTAATATTACTGTCCGGCCGCGACTTCCGGTCCACAGGAAAATGGCGCCGGACGGCGCCAATTTCGAATTGGACTGTGTGGGAGCGGCGCATGCGCAGTTCCCACACAGACGCCGTACACTGAAGTCAATGGGACGGGAGCCGTTCGCAGTCCCTATGGGACTGTGGCTGCCGTATTCCATGTCTGTATGTGTCGTTAATCGACACAGACAGAAATGGAACAAAAAATGGCAGCCCCCATAGGGAAGAAAAAGTGTAAAAATAAGAAAAAGTAAAACACAAACACACAAATGAATATAAACGTTTTTAATAAAGCACTAACATCGTTAACATATAAAAAAATAATTTGTGATGACACTGTTCCTTTAAAAGGAATGAGTCGCCAATTAAATTGTATTTTTTAAGTAAGTTACTTATTTTTATGATATTTTTTTACGTTTTTTTTTTGCTGTATTTTTTTTTTCTTCCACATGGTGGAAAGTATTAACCCCTTAATGACCAACCTATTTTAGACCTTAGTGACTAGGCTATTTTTTACGTTTTTCAATCGTCACATTCCAAGAGCTATAACCTTCTTATTTTTGCGTCGACATAGCTGTATAAGGTCTTGTTTTTTGCGGGACAAGTTGCACTTTTTAATAGCACCATTTTTAGGTACATATTATTTATTGATTAACTTTTATTAACTTTTTTTTTGGGGGGAATAGAAAAAAATCTGAAATTTCGCCACTCCTTTTTGCGTCCTAAATCTACGCCGTTTACCGTGTGGTATAAATAACACAATAACTTTATTCAGCGGGTTGTTACGATTGCAACGATACAAAATTTGTATAGATTTTGTATGTTTTACTACTTACACAGTAAAAACGCTTTTTTTTCAAAATTATTTGTTTTTGTGTCTCCATATTTGAAGAGCCGTAACGTTTTTATTTTTTCGCCGATGCGGTTGTGTGAGGGCTTTTTTTTTGCGGGACGACTTGTAGTTTTTATTGGTACCATTTTGGAGTAGATGCGACTTTTTGATCACTTTTTATTACATTTTTTTAAAGTCAGTATTCACAGAAAACAGCAATTTTTCCATAGTTTTTTATTATTTTTTTTACGGCGTTCACCGTGCGGGTTAAATAATGTAATAGATTTATAGTCGGGGTCGTTACGGACGCGGCGATACCAAATATGTGTAACTTTTTAACTTTATTTTGTTTTTTTAATAGTAAAGCATTTTGTAAGGGGAAAAGCTGGGTTTTTCATTTTTTTCACATTTTTTTTAAAATTAACTTTATTAAACTTTTTTTTCACTTTTTTACTAGTCCCATTAGGGGACTATAATATGCGATTCTGCGATCGCATTTATAATACACTGCAATACTTTTGTATTGCAGTGTATTACTGCCTGTCCTGCGGCATGATCTAGCAGGCATTCACTCCAGGCAGCCTGGGGGCCTTTATTAGACCCCCGGCTGCCATTACAGACACAGACACTCGGCGATCGTATCGCCGGGTGTCGGTGGGAGAGAGAGGGAGCTCCCTCCCTCTCTCCAAAACCACTCAAATGCGGTGCTCGCTATTGAGCACCGCATCTGAGGGGTTAAACATGTGAGATCGACACTAATATCGATCTCACACGGCAGAGCAGGGACGCTCCCAGCCCTCAGCTGCCTCTAGTAGCTGAGAGCAGGGAGATCTGACAGTTCCCTGCCTTGTAAACTTATTCCGATGCCGCGACGTAAAAAGTCTATGGCATCGGAATAAGGCCCGTTAGTGACCGACGTAGAAACACGATGGGCCGGTCACTAACGGGTTAAAGGGAATGTGTCGGTAGAATTTTTTTTTTTTATAGTTAAACTGCTAGTATATAAATGATTAAACATTGTTCTAATTTTTTTAATTTTTTCACAAGTCAGGAAATATTATAAATTAGATTCTAATTTATAACATTTCCTTGTGCTGGGAGCAATTCCAAAAATTGCAGCATTGGCATGTGGTAAAGCAACCTCATTGCTTTATGCTGCAAAGTAGCAGCAAAGTGGATGAGGTTTAACAAATCTCCATGCGCTGTTGAAAATTTACATGAAGAAATTACCCAGCGGTGCAGATTTTTTAATCTGCAGCATAAATTGGCATAGTTGTGCATTTGTTGCAGATTTTCCCCATTGAGTTCAATGGGGAAGTAAAAATCCACAACAAATGGCAAATGCGGAATAGTTGCATTTTCACAGCAAAAAAAAAATGCAACTAGAAGAAGAAAAAAAAATTTCCACTCTAAAATAATTTAAAAAGACCTTACTCACCTTCCCTGGCGCTTCCGTAGCTTCGTGCTCCCTGGTCTGTGTTGAGCTGGCCTCCTGGGACGACGTTTTTTCTCATGTGACCGCTGCAGCAAAACGTGGGAGAAGACCCGATCCCAGGAGGCTGACGCAACAGAGAGCAGCCAATGCAAGCAGAAATGCGTCACTATGGAAACGCCAGGGGAGAGGAGTATGGTCTTCTTTTTTTTTTTTTTTTTTTTTTTTTATCCCCTCTTCTCTGCAGCGGAAAATTCAGTAGAAAGAAAATCTGCACAAACTCGATTAGGTGTGGCCTTTTGCCCAGAATGCCCTGCGGAATCTGAATCAGATTTGCTGTAGAGTTTTCCGCAGCAAATCTGACACGTGCAGTTACCCATAATGTGTCAAGTTGTTCAAATAGGTTTAACCGTATCATGACAGTTTACTATTTCTAGAAGTGTCTATTAGGAATATGAAATACTGTGAAGCAGTACTTGTGTACAGGAGTGAGGGGGGGGGGGGCATTTTATGGCGTTGTAACACAGACTTACTGGCCTTTCTATATTGCATTACATCTGAGGTGATTGTGGATGTTAAACAGGTAGTGCTGATGTTTAAATCTGAATGTATATTTTATTGTTAGGATATCAAAAATTTCTCCTGAAGATCTTGAGTATTATAATTGCCAGCAGGAACTAGCGCTGGAACTGAACAAGCAGTACCAGATAGTTGAGAGGATCATAGGTAAGCAGTTTTATACTAATACAATATTGTGGTTTATACATATATCACCCAGCGGTCACTGCACCATTGGATGTATCGGCAGGATTTTGCTGCCTGTGGCCGGCCAAACCGTTTTCTGGCTTACCTTGGATTGTGTGAATAGTAATATCATATCTGCAGACTTTACGTGTTTGCATTGATGAATAATGATCTCTATATTGGTTTACAGCTGTGAAGACGGGTAAATCTGGCTCTGGACACTCTGACTTTCCAGGTAATGCAATATGTCAATCAAACTTAGGGAATATTGGGCATAGCAACATAAACCCGCCTGGTACTATTTTCTTTTCTGTCTTAGGTATGTTTCTGATTTCTCGCTTTAGGGGCTTTTACTGAACCTGTATTCTATATTTCTTGTTACATTTCTGTCTTTATTTAGCTTATTCATGCCGAATACTCCTGCTATTTTGCGCATGCCTGTCATGAAAAGGCTTAGGTAGAGGGTTCAAATATTTTTTTATTAACAATTTGAAGTTTCATTCTATTTTCCTTTGCACTTTCTTGGATAATTTAGTTAGAAAATTAGAATTGTAAACTAGCTGCGTATGACTTTATGTGTTAAGCAGCTACTACGGGCTGCAGCCTTGACTCTAAACACTGTGGTCAATTGTATTCCAGTCCACAGCAGGAGGAACTCTTCCTCCAATGAGCCGGAGTACCTGTGCAAGTGGATGGGTCTCCCCTATGCTGAGAGCAGCTGGGAGGATGGTGCTCTCATAGGGAAGAAATTTCAGCACTGTATTGATAGTTTCAACAGTCGGAATAACTCAAAGAACACCCCTGTGAAAGACTGCAAGGTGTGTAGAATATTCTGTATTATATTGGTTACATCGACAACTGTATTAAATCATTGTAATGCATTCCTTTATATTTCCCTACTACTTTAAAGGGGTTATCTGGGATTTTAAAATTGATTGCCTATCCTTAGGGTAGACCATCAACATTAGATCGGTGGGGGTCCAACTCTCCGCACTGCCGTTGATTAGCTGTTTGAAGGGGTGCGGAGCTCATACAAGCGCTGTCTCCTCTTCATTGTTTACGTAGGTTTTATTCCTGTTCGTGCTTGCACACGCCGTTATTGTCATAGCAGCTGTGCAAGGTATTTCAGTGTTGTCGCATTCAAGTGAATAGGGCAGGGCTGCAATACCTCACACAGCCGATACGAAAGTAACAGGAATAAAACCTACGTAAACAACGAGGAGGATGCAGCACTCGAACAAACATCTGATTGGCATGGGGTGCGGAGAGTCACCGGTTAACCCCTTTAATGACAATGTTAGATACATTTCCAGTTTTTTTCCCTTTTGGTACTGTAAAAAAAAGTGTTACCAATAAAACTAAATCTGTGTGAGTGTGATAATCGAATATGTTTCTATGCTCTCCAAAAAGATCCTGAGACAGAGACCACGGTTTGTGACGTTGAAGAAGCAGCCCTCTTATATTGGTGGTGAGGGACTTGACCTTCGTGACTACCAACTGGAGGGCCTCAACTGGCTGGCACATTCTTGGTGCAAGTATGTATCAATCTTCAATTTTAATTTTTCTGTCACAGGCCTTGTATTGTATCACATTATGTGTCACAGGCATTGTATTGTATCACATTATGTGTCACAGGCCTTGTACACACAGTGCAGTTTTAATGCCGTTTTTATAAGCAAAACTAGGACTGTATCTAAGAAAGTAAAATATAAGTCTTCCCTCGTACTTTTTCTCTGATTTACTCCTATTTTATTTATTTTTTTACAAAGAAAAAGGCACACAGACTTTGAATTCTTGAAAAACTGCGCTGTGTAAACAAGCCCTTATGTTGCTTAGTTGTAATTGACTACTTACCTTATTTTTATTGATTTATTTCCTGTTTCTTATATAACACTAATATATTACCCAGCACTGTACAGAGTCTCGCAGTCTAATTTTCCTATCTCAGAAACACACCGAGCCACCCACAAAGATGTTTTACTATATATTAAATGTTGGATTAAGTCTGTTCATATACTTCTATCTAAAAATAAATACTTTTTTTTCTTTTTGCGGCCACAGAAATAACAGTGTAATCCTTGCGGATGAGATGGGCCTGGGAAAGACCATTCAGACAATCTCCTTCCTCTCTTACCTGTTTCACCAGCATCTGCTTTATGGCCCATTTCTCATAGTGGTTCCCTTATCTACACTTACTTCCTGGCAAAGGGAATTTGAGGCGTGGTCTCCTGAAATAAATGTGGTGGTTTACATAGGAGATGTTGGGAGTAGAAATACGGTATGTAGTCAACGGCTCTACTGGAATAAATCTGTCCATATTAAAGCCATTCATGCATGACGGTGAATGAGCTCGGATGTTGTTTCACAGCAGTCTGATTTCCCCACTTACAGATAAGGGAGTATGAGTGGGCTCATCAACAGAGCAAGAAGATGAAGTTTAATGCACTACTAACAACGTATGAGATTTTACTGAAGGATAAGGTAAGCAATACTAGTGTTTACAGCTCTCTTGTTTCATGCATGTGTGTTCTGCTCTGTTCAAACTGGTGTCGTGGCTTCAATTTTAACAGGATCCATGACACATCTGCTATGGTCAGTCATTATGCGTTTGATGGATCCATTATGATCTGTTTCATGGGTTTTTTTGTTCCCCTATTAACTGATGAGAGGTTTGTGGGCTTTTTTATTTATTTTTTCCGTTTTTTTGTGTTACTGGAGAAAAGTGTGCAACATGCTATGCGATTTCAATTTTCAAAGAGCAATGAAAACTTGATGGAAAAGAACTAACAGTAGTGTGAACAGAGCCTAAGGCGGGATTCACACGACCGGGTCGGGTCCGAGCCCGAGTGCCGGCCGGTAAAATCGGCCATTCTGCCCGGCCGGTTTGCATAAAGTTATGCATCCGTGCCGGGCCGGGCAGATCCGGACAGTGACATCAGCGGCAGCTCCTGAAGGGGAATCCCCATGTGTTCGGGGATTCCGCTTCAGGAGTTTCCCCTGATGTCACTGCCCAGATATGGACAGAGACATCAAGCGCTCTGTCCAGGAGCGGAATCCCCGAACACACGGGGATTCCGCTCCTTCAAGGAGCTAAAGTGCGGCTAGCACATAGCAGAGCGGGGAGATACCTCCCCGCTCTGCTATAGTGGCGTCGCTGCAGTAGTAGCAGCCGCAGCAGCTGCTGCTACTAGCGGCGCCATCTAAGGTGTCGCCGAGCCAGGGTGCTTTTAACAAGCAGGGGAAGGGAGCCAGCGCAGCGCTCCCTCCACCTGCTGTACACCCCGGCCCTGCAACACAGTGTGCAGCGAGGCCATTCGTCAGAATGGCATCAACTCCTCCTCCTCACATGCACTCTGCGCTGTGAGGAGGAGGAGATAGAGCGCAAGCCACGGGAAACCCGGCCATCACTCGGAACACATTCCGGTGATGGCCGTGTAATACCCGGCCCCATAGACTTCTATGGGAGCCGGGCGGCCGGGTGCCCGGGCAAAGATAGAGCATGTCCTATTTTTTGACGGCCGGATTTTCCGGCCGTCAAAAAATCGGTCGTGTGAATAGCCCCATTAGGGGTCTATCATTCCTAATGCAGCCGGGTGCCGGCCGATTTATGAACGGCCGGCACCCGGACGGGAAACCCTGCCGTGTGAATGAGGCCTTATGCTATCTGTAATATAACGGAACTATCTTTTTATCTCTCTGAAGGCTGTTCTGAGCAGTATTAATTGGACTTTTCTTGGAGTTGATGAAGCGCATCGGTTGAAGAATGATGACTCGTTATTGTACAAGACACTTATAGACTTCAAGTCCAACCATAGGTTGCTGATTACTGGAACTCCCCTCCAAAATTCATTGAAGGAACTCTGGTCACTCCTGCACTTTATTATGCCAGAAAAGTAAGAACTGCATCTGGTCAATTAGCCCTCCCCTCCAGGACCTTAACACTGTAACATTATATTGACATCCTCTGGTCATTGAAATTTTCTTTTTTCATGATACGGTCCTTGTACACTTTTAGTGTAAGGGCAAATTCACACCTACGTTGGTCTTTCCATTGGGGTGTCTATGGTTTTATCGGAAACAATAGCGCAGCATCTGATGCTGCGCTTCTGTTTCCGGTGTTTTTGGCTAGATCTGCGACAAAGGCTTCTAACGGAGCCTCCAACACGGATGTGAACAGGTCCTAACTGTCTGTGGTTCTAGCTAGAAGTTATGCAATGCACTTATCCTTTCAATAACTTGCTAGTTGTCTTTTGGCAGCTGGGCCTGGTTCTATATTCTTCTATATATCTTCTATATATGTCTAGTCTACAGTTGAAACAGATGCTGTTGTACATGAAACAATTTTCTTTTTTTTTAGGTTTGAATATTGGGAGGATTTTGAGGATGAACATGGAAAAGGAAGAGAAAATGGTTATCATAGTCTCCACAAAGTTCTTGAGCCATTCTTGCTGCGTAGAGTTAAGAAAGATGTGGAAAAATCTCTTCCAGCTAAAGTAGAGCAGATCCTCCGCGTAGAGATGTGTGCTCTGCAGAAGCAGTATTACAAGTGAGTCTTCTGCCCACAGCAATTTAACTTTAGATCGTTTCTGGTTTTGTGCCATCTGTTTCCTGCTCACAGCAGCTCTTGCTTTCCATGTTTTCATGAAGGTGGATCTTAACAAGAAATTACAGGGCTTTGTCCAAGGGAACAAGAGGTAGCACATCTGGCTTCCTTAACATTGTAATGGAACTCAAAAAATGCTGCAATCACTGCTTCCTTATCAAATTCCCAGAAGATACCGAAAAGGAAAGCAGGCTTGAAGGTCTACAGGTTAGAAAACAATGCTGCCGTTTTGCTGTTTTCACACTGGTCTCTGAGCCCTCAAAACCGCTGACACTACATATTTAGTAGAGATCACTTTTCAGCAGTTATCGCTCTATCATCACAGTCAGTATTATAATGAAAAGTAACAGCTCTGTTATAAAGCTGGGTTCAGATAACACAGGATCACACCAGTGATAATAGGTTATGGCGACTGCTCTCCTCCTTCCCCTCTTGGCACGGTATTCTCTGTACATGTCACAGAGCATGCCCACAACACTCTCGCATAGAGATCAATAGGTCATTTGTTGACTGAGGTTTCTTAAGTTTAGGTGGCTTGTACAGCAGATCTCTGACCTGCTTTTCACAGGTCAGAGCAGCAGCTCAGACAAGATGGCTGCCCTGCAATCATGTACAGAAAATAGAATACAACATTATACAATCCGAAAATAAAAACCTCAGAAAAATTATGTTTCAATATATTTTTAATTAGTATAAAAACAAAATAGGTAATACACTCCCGTTAAGCAGGTCGTTTTCTGTTTCATGACAAACCTCTCTGCAAGTCAGCGGCTTAAAACTGCACAGATTAAATCCTATAGCCATGCAAAATCCATTGTCAACGAAGATTTAAGAATACATCACAAATGTGTTTTTAAAAAAATAAATCAGTTTATGCAGTTTTTTCAAGCAGTAAAACATCTAAATTGCTCTTGTCTTTTGATCTAAACCTTTGATAATGAGCATTTTTTTTTCTTACAGTCCTTGATAAAGAGCAGCGGAAAACTCGTACTTTTAGACAAACTGCTGACCCGACTGCGGGAAAGAGGTAACAGAGTGCTCATCTTCTCTCAGATGGTGCGCATGCTGGATATCCTGGCTGAATACCTCACCATAAAACACTACCCTTTTCAGGTACTGCAATGGGAGAACGGTTATAAATACATTTGTAAGGAGATTCCATTGTACTAAAGGGTTTTGTCTCTTTGAGAAATAATAGCTTTAATATGACAATATTGGGTACATTTTAATAGTTAGTGGTCGTCCGGTTGTTGAAAAAAAAATAAAAAGATGCATATGTCTTAAAGCAAAAAAAAAAAACGACTCACCTCTTCAATGCAGCGGTCCCCGATTACAATATGCCAGCTATGACGTGCCGGAACATGACCTTTGCAGTTAATCAGTGTTCTCACTGTTATGGGAAGACCCTTCTTTAAGTTTATACTTCCGACCTCCCCCACTGATGGGCATCTGTTAATTAGCTGTGCAGTTGATTTTCTTACCGGTGTCTTTCTTCTTGAATTATCAGCTCCGATCCTTTGGTTATACCAAGTGACCCGCACTCTGACACTCCGAATCATACAAAATCTTCAGTGTGGACCGGAAGTCAGTCTCTCTATGCAAGCCTATGACAGCCTCAACGTGAGTCTCATAGGAATGCATAGAGAGTTTGACTTCTGGTCTACACTGAAGACTCTGTATGATTCGGAGAATCAGAGTGCGGGTTATGTGGTAGAACCGCAGGAACGGAGCTGATAATTCAAGAAGAATGCTGTTAGCTCTGGTGAATTCTATCACCGGGACTGACAATTCGGTTTAAAACTACTTCCCCTCCTTGTGATGCCGCGATCACTTATGACAAGCGTTAAACGGCCGGGACCTGAGTTGTCTCAATCTGTCAGTCACAGTTAACTCCTGTGGGTGATCACATGGGCACATCCGTTGTGCCCCCGCAATCACAGTGGCGTAAATGTATGGCACAGGGTGCCAATTACTATCTTCAAGCAATGTATATTTATAGTGAATGTTGCCAAGCGTTTAAAATAGCTTCCAAGAGAAATGTCTGTTGTCCGACAAATAAATTCCTGATTCTACGTCA
The DNA here is from genome assembly GCF_050947455.1 of Rhinoderma darwinii. Classification (NCBI taxonomy): domain Eukaryota; kingdom Metazoa; phylum Chordata; class Amphibia; order Anura; family Rhinodermatidae; genus Rhinoderma; species Rhinoderma darwinii. The sequence goes on from NC_134689.1 coordinate 313,483,210, forward strand.
TGACTTTTAACGCTTGCTGTGTCTAGAATAAAAGGACTAGCACTCAGATCTCAATGTCATGAGCCATTAGAGGGGGGGGGGGGGGGGGTTCTGACTGTATTAGCAGTTTAACCCTTTCAGGACCAAGCTCATTTTGGCCTTCAGGACCAGCCCCATTTTTTCAAATCTAACGTATGTGGTAATAACTCTGGAATGCTTTTGCCTATCGAAGCGATTCTGGGATTGTTTTCTCATGACATATTGTACTTTGTTAGTGGAAAAATTTGGTCAATAAATTCATCGCTTATTTGTGAAAAACATCAAAATTTAAAGAAAATTAGCAAAAATTATGATTTTTCTAGTTTTAAATGTATCTGCTTGTAAAACAGATAGTAATACTACACAAAATTGTTACTATTTCATATATTCCATATGTCTTTATATTTGCATCGTTATTTGAACATTAATTTATTTTTCTAGGACGTTACAAGGCTTAGAACTTTAGCAGTAATTTCTCACATTTTCAAGAAAATTTTAAAAGGCTATTTTTTCAAGGACCAGTTCAGTTCTGAAGTGACTTTGAGGGCCTTATCTACTAGACAGACCCCATAAATCATCCCATTTTAAAAACTACACCCCTCAAAGTATTCAAAACAGCATTCATAAAGTTTCCTAAACCTTTAGGCGTTTCGCAGGAATTAAAGCAAAGTAGAGGAGAAATGTACAAATTTTATTTTTTTTGCCGAAATTCATTTGTAATACATTTTTTTCTGTAACACAGAAGGTTTTACCAGAGAAATTGTCCAGATTCTGCAGTTTTCAGAAATAGCCCACATGTGGCCCTAGCGTGCTACTGGACTGAAGCATCGGCCTCAGAAGGAAAGTAGCACCTAGAGGATTTTGGGGCCTCCTTTTTTTAGAATATATTTTAGGCACCATGTCAGGTTTGAAGAAGTCTTGTAGTGCCAAAACAGTGGAAACTCCCCAAAAGTGACACGGTTTTGGAAACTACACACCTTAAGAAATTTATCTAGGGGTATAGCTAGCATCTTGACCCGACAGGTCTTTTACTATACTTATTGGAGTTTGTCTGTGAAAATGAAAATCTACTTTTTTTTCTGAAACATTATAAACATTTTTAATTTTTACAAGGATTAAAGAATAAAAATCACCCCAAAACTTGTAAAGCTATTTTTCCCAATTACAGCAATACCGCATATGTGGTAATGAACTGCTGTTTGGACCCACGGCAGAGCTCAGAAGGGAAGGAGCGCCATTTGGATTTTCTAGCGCAGATTTTGCTTGGTAATCGTTCTGTTTGTGGTTTTGCTGGTATTTCAGTTTATAATGTGGGGGCATATGTAAGCTGGGCAGAGTACATCAGGGCATAATAAGAGGGTATAATAATACGGTAAATAAATAATAATTCCTAGATATGTGGCCAGTGTCGCACTGCTAAATGGAACACAGAAAAGGTTTGGACCCTTGGTAGTTGGCAGGCCTAATACAGCAATTGAAAAACGGATGCCAGAGGCAAGGAAGCCTTATTTCCCAGCTACCAATAGAACAGTTAAATTTTCAAATTTTGAATAATAATCTTTATTATGCTATTCCAGCAAGTAAACAGACAGACAAAACCAACATGAATAGTTAAAATTTTCTATGCATGGATGGGGTCAGTAGCCGTTGTGGCTATAGCAATATATATGTTTTCCTGCCGTCTGTGACTGCAGACAAGCAGATTCAGGAAGTCACCGATATCGACGGAGACCTCCTAAGTAGTTAAATTGTTAAATTATAAAGTAGAGATGCCCACATTCCAGCATGCGTTAAAATTAGGAAGAGAGCCCCCCCGACATGTTTCGCTACTTATGTAGCGTCCTCAGGGGTTCATGGGGCTACTGGCGGCGCGCCGGGAAACTCACGCTGTTATGGGAATCCTCTGTGACGTATCAGAGGGTGTGTACATGGATTGGACCAATGACAGTGAGGGTGGGCGGAAACCACAAAACCCCCATTTGAGTGGCAGGTAAAGCTGCCAATCGAAAAGTAGATAGCCCGAGCATTCACTAGAAATGACCCCGCATGCGCACAGGGGCTTATTCGGCACTTTATTTAGTGGACCACACGTAAGGATCATCAGATGTATAATAAATGCCTCTATTCAGGAACACTGGGCTTGAAAAGGTAGCCGTTGTTGTGATGGTTACACGGTCTATACCAGTAGGTGATGTGTAAGCCGTATAGTATACCGGCTAATGAATTAGGAAAAATATGTAAAAATGTAATATAACGGCAGATACTCCTGCCGATGGATGACAACAGGGTGCTGGGACACACACGGTCACTCATTAGAGTGCACGCATGTGTCCCCACAAAATAATAATATAGGTTTTTTAGCCAGAACCACAAATAGAATAGTGATAACGGTTAAAAAAGGGGTATTAAAGGTGTAGATACAACACCAGTGGGTAGGCTAGTTCTAACCAGGTACATGCAATATAGTTCTCAGAGTAGGTAGGGGAGATCTAAGTGGAACTAATCAAATGTTTACTAAGGCATAGGTCGATGCCCCAACCACTGCCAGCGGTCCGTATACAAGTCCAAAAAAGGGGGAGGGGTAGGAATACCATAGGTAGAACAGAGAGAGTCTGGGGCCGCCAGATCTCAATAGTTGGACATTGTCTGTAGTCTTGCATAATGTCACTGTATAAAACAAACAGTATATATATAGTTTTTAAGATACAAAAATAAGATTAGGTTATGAACATATATCACTGAAGTAGTGGTATTGAACTAAATGTATTAATCTGTCAATCTCAAAGAAAAGCCGTAAATGTAAATCCCTCATTAAGACCCGAAGGGTTGAGAGAGTGCAATCGATGAATCCATCGAGCTTCCTCCTGCAGTAGCATACGATCTAAATTACCAGCCCTTGGTCCCAATTTTACCTGGGAGACACCCCAGAACTGGAGTAACTTAGTGTCGCCACCGTGTAGCTGGTGCATATGTCTGGATAACGTAGTGTCCTCTTTATGATTAATCGTACTCAAGTGCTTTGAGATTCTCCTTCTTAGTTCCTGTATGGTCTTACCCACATATAGTTTGGGGCAAGGGCATTTCGCTATATATATCACCCCACTACTATGGCAGTTGATAAACTGCTTAATCACATAGATTTTACCGTCAAATGGATTCGTAAACGTTTTTGTCGTGGGCATAAAGGGACAGAAGGAGCAGCGACCACATGGGTGGGAGCCCTTGACTGGAGATTTTAACCAAGTCTGTTGAGAACTGCTTTTAGTGGTATAGTGACTATGTACCAAAAGTTCTCGTAGGTTCTTCCCTCTACGGTAAGTGATACTCGGAACTGCAGAGATGACTTGTTTGAGGTCTGGGTCAGTGGTAAGTATTGACCAATGTTTTTTAAGAATATCCATAACTTCAAAGGAACAGACGTCATAAGTGCCAATGCAGCGGATGGCACTGGATGACTCATTCTTGACAAGGTTTGTACCTTTGTCCTGAATCAAGCCCTGTCTATCAGTTGCCCTAGCCCTCGCATAGGCCCTATGTAGCCACTTTTTCGGATAGCCACGTGCCACGAATTTATTATATAATTCGTCGCATTCGATCTGAAAGGATTGTTCATCAGAACAGTTTCTCTTGGCTCGAAGGTATTGCCCTATCGGTATACCCCTTTTCAGGGACGATGGGTGATGACTTTGCCAGTGTAAAAGACTATTCGTGGCCGTGGCTTTCCGAAATATATCGGTATGGACACTACCGCCAGGGTCCAGGGAGATCTTAAGATCAAGAAAACTGATCTCGCTCTTATGTGTTTCATGGGTAAATCTCATGCCAATATCATTGTTGTTAAGTGTCAGAACGAAATCATTGAATAAATCAGTGTCACCATCCCAAAAAATGAGAATGTCGTCAATGAATCTCCCCCAAAACAAAATGTGTGATGTAAAGGAAAGTAAATTATCTGTGAAAACAATGGTGTCTTCCCACCACCCCAAAAATAAATTTGCATAGGTAGGTGCGCATACAGTGCCCATGGCTGTGCCTTTTACTTGTTTATAGTACTTTCTATCAAAGGTGAAATAATTATGTGTGAGTAGAAATTGTAACAGTGATAAGACAAAATCATTATGTAACTGAAATTGAATACCTTTGGTGCTTAAAAAGTGTTTAACTGCAACTAAACCTAATTGGTGCTGAATATTGGTATATAACGATTCTACATCAATAGTGGCAAGTATGGTGGTTGAAGTGACATGGATCTCCTGGATCCTGGCGACAGTGTCCTTAGTGTCCCTCAAAAAAGAGGGTAGGGAGGAGACGAACGGTGAAAGAATTTCGTCCACATAAAGGCTGATCCCCTGTGTGAGATTATCATTTCCTGATACGATTGGCCTACCAGGGGGAGGACGTGCAGCCTTATGAATTTTTGGCAGGGCATAAAACGTTGCTAAAGTCGGGCTAGGGTTATATAGTCGTTTGAATTCGTCTGTAGTTAGTAGATTATTAGTTTTTGCCTCCGAAAGGAGGACATGCAGTTCGGCCAGGAATCGGTCTGTAGGGTTACCTGTCAATATGACATAGGTGGTGGTACCCTACAGACCGATTCCTGGCCGAACTGCATGTCCTCCTTTCGGAGGCAAAAACTAATAATCTACTAACTACAGACGAATTCAAACGACTATATAACCCTAGCCCGACTTTAGCAACGTTTTATGCCCTGCCAAAAATTCATAAGGCTGCACGTCCTCCCCCTGGTAGGCCAATCGTATCAGGAAATGATAATCTCACACAGGGGATCAGCCTTTATGTGGACGAAATTCTTTCACCGTTCGTCTCCTCCCTACCCTCTTTTTTGAGGGACACTAAGGACACTGTCGCCAGGATCCAGGAGATCCATGTCACTTCAACCACCATACTTGCCACTATTGATGTAGAATCGTTATATACCAATATTCAGCACCAATTAGGTTTAGTTGCAGTTAAACACTTTTTAAGCACCAAAGGTATTCAATTTCAGTTACATAATGATTTTGTCTTATCACTGTTACAATTTCTACTCACACATAATTATTTCACCTTTGATAGAAAGTACTATAAACAAGTAAAAGGCACAGCCATGGGCACTGTATGCGCACCTACCTATGCAAATTTATTTTTGGGGTGGTGGGAAGACACCATTGTTTTCACAGATAATTTACTTTCCTTTACATCACACATTTTGTTTTGGGGGAGATTCATTGACGACATTCTCATTTTTTGGGATGGTGACACTGATTTATTCAATGATTTCGTTCTGACACTTAACAACAATGATATTGGCATGAGATTTACCCATGAAACACATAAGAGCGAGATCAGTTTTCTTGATCTTAAGATCTCCCTGGACCCTGGCGGTAGTGTCCATACCGATATATTTCGGAAAGCCACGGCCACGAATAGTCTTTTACACTGGCAAAGTCATCACCCATCGTCCCTGAAAAGGGGTATACCGATAGGGCAATACCTTCGAGCCAAGAGAAACTGTTCTGATGAACAATCCTTTCAGATCGAATGCGACGAATTATATAATAAATTCGTGGCACGTGGCTATCCGAAAAAGTGGCTACATAGGGCCTATGCGAGGGCTAGGGCAACTGATAGACAGGGCTTGATTCAGGACAAAGGTACAAACCTTGTCAAGAATGAGTCATCCAGTGCCATCCGCTGCATTGGCACTTATGACGTCTGTTCCTTTGAAGTTATGGATATTCTTAAAAAACATTGGTCAATACTTACCACTGACCCAGACCTCAAACAAGTCATCTCTGCAGTTCCGAGTATCACTTACCGTAGAGGGAAGAACCTACGAGAACTTTTGGTACATAGTCACTATACCACTAAAAGCAGTTCTCAACAGACTTGGTTAAAATCTCCAGTCAAGGGCTCCCACCCATGTGGTCGCTGCTCCTTCTGTCCCTTTATGCCCACGACAAAAACGTTTACGAATCCATTTGACGGTAAAATCTATGTGATTAAGCAGTTTATCAACTGCCATAGTAGTGGGGTGATATATATAGCGAAATGCCCTTGCCCCAAACTATATGTGGGTAAGACCATACAGGAACTAAGAAGGAGAATCTCAAAGCACTTGAGTACGATTAATCATAAAGAGGACACTACGTTATCCAGACATATGCACCAGCTACACGGTGGCGACACTAAGTTACTCCAGTTCTGGGGTGTCACCCAGGTAAAATTGGGACCAAGGGCTGGTAATTTAGATCGTATGCTACTGCAGGAGGAAGCTCGATGGATTCATCGATTGCACTCTCTCAACCCTTCGGGTCTTAATGAGGGATTTACATTTACGGCTTTTCTTTGAGATTGACAGATTAATACATTTAGTTCAATACCACTACTTCAGTGATATATGTTCATAACCTAATCTTATTTTTGTATCTTAAAAACTATATATATACTGTTTGTTTTATACAGTGACATTATGCAAGACTACAGACAATGTCCAACTATTGAGATCTGGCGGCCCCAGACTCTCTCTGTTCTACCTATGGTATTCCTACCCCTCCCCCTTTTTTGGACTTGTATACGGACCGCTGGCAGTGGTTGGGGCATCGACCTATGCCTTAGTAAACATTTGATTAGTTCCACTTAGATCTCCCCTACCTACTCTGAGAACTATATTGCATGTACCTGGTTAGAACTAGCCTACCCACTGGTGTTGTATCTACACCTTTAATACCCCTTTTTTAACCGTTATCACTATTCTATTTGTGGTTCTGGCTAAAAAACCTATATTATTATTTTGTGGGGACACATGCGTGCACTCTAATGAGTGACCGTGTGTGTCCCAGCACCCTGTTGTCATCCATCGGCAGGAGTATCTGCCGTTATATTACATTTTTACATATTTTTCCTAATTCATTAGCCGGTATACTATACGGCTTACACATCACCTACTGGTATAGACCGTGTAACCATCACAACAACGGCTACCTTTTCAAGCCCAGTGTTCCTGAATAGAGGCATTTATTATACATCTGATGATCCTTACGTGTGGTCCACTAAATAAAGTGCCGAATAAGCCCCTGTGCGCATGCGGGGTCATTTCTAGTGAATGCTCGGGCTATCTACTTTTCGATTGGCAGCTTTACCTGCCACTCAAATGGGGGTTTTGTGGTTTCCGCCCACCCTCACTGTCATTGGTCCAATCCATGTACACACCCTCTGATACGTCACAGAGGATTCCCATAACAGCGTGAGTTTCCCGGCGCGCCGCCAGTAGCCCCATGAACCCCTGAGGACGCTACATAAGTAGCGAAACATGTCGGGGGGGCTCTCTTCCTAATTTTAACGCATGCTGGAATGTGGGCATCTCTACTTTATAATTTAACAATTTAACTACTTAGGAGGTCTCCGTCGATATCGGTGACTTCCTGAATCTGCTTGTCTGCAGTCACAGACGGCAGGAAAACATATATATTGCTATAGCCACAACGGCTACTGACCCCATCCATGCATAGAAAATTTTAACTATTCATGTTGGTTTTGTCTGTCTGTTTACTTGCTGGAATAGCATAATAAAGATTATTATTCAAAATTTGAAAATTTAACTGTTCTATTGGTAGCTGGGAAATAAGGCTTCCTTGCCTCTGGCATCCGTTTTTCAAGCACTGCTAAATGGTGCCCGATCTTATCCGCTTTTGGAATGCTCTGCACAATTTCTGTCGCTATATTCTGTGCGCCAGAACTTTTTTTTATTTTTTCTCCACCGAAGCCATGCGAGGGCTTATTTGTTACGTTACAATTCTGTCGTTTTCATTGGTACAATTTTAGGGTACATGTGATTTTTTTGATCACTTTTTATTTGATTTTTTGGCAAGCAAAGTGACAAAAAAACATAAATTCTGACAATGTTTTTTGTCCTTCTTTTTTTTTTTTACAGTTTTCACCGTGCGTTATAAATGACATTTTACTTTATTCTGCGGGTCGATACGATTATGCTGATACCAAGTGTATACAGTTTTTTGTTTTTTTTTAATGTTTTGTGGCGTTTGCGCAATAAAATCACTTTTCTGTAAAATTAGTTATTTTCTGTGTCGCCATATTCTGAGAGCCATAACTTTTTTATTTTTCAGTCAAAAAAGCTGTATAAGGGCTTGTTTATTGCGGGACGGGTTGTAGTTTTTATTGGTACTATTTTGGGGTACATGCGATTTTATAGTTTGGGTCGTTACGAACGTGGTGATACCAAATATGTGTACTTTTTTAACGTTTTCAGTTTTATTTTCCTATAATAAAAGACTTATAGGAAAAAAAGCATTTTTTGTTTTTGTAACTTATTACTTGTTTTTACACTTTTATAAAACATTTTTATTACTTTTTTTTTTTACTTTTTTTACTTGAAGACCTGCAGCGCTGATCGCTGCTATAATACCTTACACTACCTAGGTAGTGTAAGGTATTATAAATGGTCAGAGTGATGCTGAGAGTCACACTGACAGGAAGCCTATGAGGACTCCGGCTGGTCCTCATAGGCTTCCATGCATGGCAGACCCGGATGCCGTTTTATGGCCTCCGATTTTGCCATGCAACTGACTGCAGCACCCGCAGTCGTTCCCCGGGAAAGTTTGTTGCAGCAGCAAACTTTCCATTTTGTTGCTACAACAAATATGCGATTGTATGATCGGGACCTGAACCAATTAGGTCCCGATCATGTTTCCGGGACCAGAGGCAGGGGTTAACAGTGCGATCCGGGCGTCACCGCTACTCTGAGACACCCAGATTGCGCTTTTAACACCCACTGTGAATTCACGTCGATCCTGCACAGAGCCCAGCAAGCGCCAACGTGAATTTACAGTGGGTGGTTAGGCAGCAGTTAATAATGGTGATCATATTCTATGTAGCCGAACCAATCAGTTTGGCTGTCAGAGAACAGGTTGCTGGGGATCCGGGGACGCTGACACAGCCGGCGTCCGAGCGCTTTTCACATCGCTATGCCGGCTGGAACAGAGATCTTTATAGTCACGCCCTGGCAGCACGGGGTATATGCGGATAGGACGTGTATCTACAGATTGTCGGCATGAAAGGGTTAAAAGGTTTTCCCACCTTGGACATTTATGCCATATCCACGGGACATGTAATTAATGTCCTTTAAATGTGGGTTTCACATCTGTGACCCGCACCTTTCTTTAGAACAGAGCCCCTTCACCCCGTCCTACCTTGTCAGGCTCACATTGCTCCTCGGCCGCTGACTGACGAGGTGGTTGGGAGTACGGAAACAGTTGAGCTCCGTTCTATGTAAATTATGGAAACTGTAGCTCAGCGAACTCAGCTGTTTCCGTTTTCCCTACCACCTCGTCACAGTGGCCGGGAGCGGCGGGAGCCAGACAAGGTAGGACGGGGGTCAGGTAGCCCCTTTCTAAAAATATGTGCGGGTCCTAGGACCAGCATCTTATTGGACATTTATGGCATATTCTGTGGATATTCCATAAATGTTCAAAATGTGAAAACGCCTTTAAACAAACTAGTGATAAAAAAAAATGTCATTCCTAAAAATGAGTCCATTGCATTCTCAATAAATGTCACATAATAAACTGCAAATGTAAGGCACCCGAGATGGGTAGCAATGGAGTTAAAAGAGCTAGCTGGCCAACAGACTGTAAAACGATCCGTGGTCACAGCGTGTCTATCTACAGGATGTGTTCATGAGTTGCACGCAGCACCAAAGTTATTTTTAATCCTTGAGTATTAAGGCTATCATATGTTCGTGTTGCGGTGCTCCTGTTAGCCTCTCAATCTGATTTTTGTTTATTTGCAGAGACTGGATGGTTCAATAAAGGGAGAGCTTCGTAAGCAAGCGCTGGACCACTTTAATGCTGAAGGCTCAGAGGTTAGAGTGCTTTTTGTTGTCTCTGATCTTAAGGATTTCTGTGCCTGATACTTGGCCTTATTATGTAATTCTTTATTAGGTATCTGTTGTAAAACCCCCAACACAATAACAATATCTTTCTTTAATATTTAGGATTTTTGTTTTTTGCTGTCTACGCGTGCTGGTGGGCTTGGAATAAACTTGGCTTCTGCGGACACTGTAGTTATCTTCGACTCAGACTGGAATCCTCAAAATGACTTACAAGCACAGGCCAGAGCTCACAGGATTGGCCAGAAGAAACAGGTAGCAACCTGAGACACTCTGTGGTAGCAGTAATGCTAATGTGCAATTTCACAACTTGTAATAGAAAGGAAAGAAATAACCATACTAGAACTGGATCTGACTGTAATTAAACACAGAATAATGGCATTAAAAAAATAAATAAATAGGGACACTCAACTTAAGGAAAAGAATCAAGGAAAGAATGTTATGTTACTGTTGTGAATGATTTGTCCACTAGAGGCCATTGGTTAGCGGTCTATTTGGAGATGATAAAATGTCTAATGCTTGATAGTTATCATTAAATCAAGGGTAGGCAATCATGGAGATCTACAGTAATGTTTTGGATAATAATAATGATAACAATAATGCTTGTAGCAACAAAGCCTACTTTTTTTCATTGTTGCAGCACTGCCCCACACCGTCTACTTTTCCACATTGCATTGGTTTTCATAGGACAAAAAAAAGGACTTAACCATCAGAAATCTGTCTTTACCCTATAAACTTGAGTGCCTTGGTATGACGAGCTTAAAGGGGTTTCTGGGCATGGGGTGTTTTTTCATACTGATGCACAGGATAGGTCATCAGAATATGACCGTTGGGGGTCTGACACCCGGATCCTGCACTGATTAGTTGCCTCTGGCACCGCAAGTTATGCAGTGGTCAGTGCCGGAAGCAGAAGGCTCTGACTATTGTATTGCGGACGTACTGCAGCTCTGTTGTTTTTCAAGTGTATAGGAGCAGAACTGCGGTAACCCAGCACGGCGCTATGCAGTGGTCGGAGAGATCTGCTTCCGGCACCAACCTCTTCATAAGGTCCGGTGCCCGAAGGCAGCCAGAACAGCTGATTGGTGCAGGGTCCATGTGTCAGACCCCCACCGATCATATACTGGTGACTTATCCTGTGGATAGGTCATCAGTATGAAAAACCGCTCCATGCCCAGACAACCCCTTTTTAAGTGTGTAAATTATGAATTTTATTCTAGTTGCCTTTATGGAGATAAACCTCTTACCTTACAGGTTTAGTGACACAAGTTATACTTATAGGGGCAATTTACAAGTAATACTTTTTACTGTATAGGTGAATATTTACCGCCTTGTAACAAAGGGAACAGTAGAAGAAGAGATCATCGAAAGGGCAAAGAAAAAGATGGTCCTTGACCATCTTGTGATCCAGCGTATGGACACCACTGGTCGGACTGTACTGGAAAATAACTCTGGAAGTTCAAAGTAGGAGCACAACAAACTCATCAATTGTGGTTATAATTCTGTGTTCTCTTTTCATGTGTGGTAGTCATTTATGTATTTTGTAGTTAACTGACATTTATTCTTTATTCCAGTTCCAATCCATTTAACAAGGAGGAGTTAGCTGCTATTCTTAAGTTTGGAGCAGCAGACCTCTTTAAGGAACCTGAAGGAGAGGAATCGGAACCCCAGGTTAGAATTACTTGGTGTTTGTGTAAAACCTAATTCACACTAGCGTGTTCGGTCCGTGATATACGGTCCGCATGTCGGACGCATTTCCAGGACCGAACACAGTGCAGGGAGCCGGGCTCCTAGCATCATAGTTATGTACACTAGGAGTCCCTGCCTCCCTGCGGAACTACTGTCCCGTACTGAGAACATGATTACAGTACGGGACAGGGTTCCCGCAGCGAGGCAGGGACTCATGGCATCGTACATAACTATGATGCTAGTAGCATTCCTCCCTGCACTGTTTTCGGTCCGGGAAATACTGCCGACATGCGGACCGTATCTCACGGACCAAACACGCTCGTGTGAATTAGGTCTAAGATGTATGTAAGTATGCTGATAAACTCCACCTGTTTTCATAGAGAATCTGGTTCTTAGTAATGTTTATACAAGCAAATGTCGTGCCTAGTCAACATAACACATTTTAGCACTAGTGAATAACATAACTGATGCAAGTTGTTCACAGAGTTCAGGAAAAAAGTATGGGGACCTCTAACTGGTTCTGATTTCTAGACTATAACCGGAAATAATAAAGCTACTGGAAATATATATTAGTTACTCCTATTTTCTAGTGATGATGTGAAATGGGCCTTATGTGGATTCTGTTTTTGTATGTACTGTATGAGCAAATATATGCTCAATTTGTTTTGATAACTCAAGTGGTAGCAGATCTTTCTACAGATATTTGCAAAGCTGTAACCATTTTTACCATGTTAAGCTTTTCAACATTTAGCTTTTACTAATAAATAATAACGGTATGAATGTTTATAAAAGTGTTCACTGCACTGAATCCAGTATCTGTGACATGAGCATGTTCGTTAACGTCAGGACTTTTGTAAACTCGCCTTTTTAAGTTTTCTCTTATTTTGACTTGTTCACTGATAGGAAATGGATATTGATGAGATCTTACGCCTAGCAGAGACCAGGGAGAATGAGCCTAGCTCTAGTGCAACCGATGAGCTGCTGTCTCAATTCAAGGTAAGCTGTGTCTAATTCTACCAGTATTATTTGGTGGATAAGATTTCTACATTCTACTAAATCCATTTTAAGACAATACGTAGAAGGTCATTGTAATAAGAACTTGAAATAGATAAGGTTTATTCTGCATCCTTTTTCAGGTGGCTAACTTTGCAACTATGGAAGAAGTAGAAGCTAATCTTGAAAAACAAGGCCAAAGGGATTGGGAAGACATCATTCCTGAGGAACAAAGGAAGAAAATTGAAGAGGAAGCCCGGCAGAAAGAGCTACATGAAATCTACATGCTTCCTAGGATTCGGAGCTTAAACAAAAAGGTAGAACCTGGACTGAAGTACCTAAACACCCCCAGCACCATCACTCCTGTGGGACCATGTTTTATTGGGCATTTAATTGTACTACTAGGGCATATGGACATTATAGATAGGAGTTCCCTGCTTAGGATCCCCTCTATTAGCCAGAGCGAAGAGTTGTACCAATGAGCGTTACCCCTATAGGGGACTTAGAGCAACCATGTAATACCAGATTTCTTTTTCAGAAGATCCTCGTTTAGAGTAGGTTGTCCATATGGGTCAACCCCTTTAATTCAGCTTTTTCAGTATTTATTCTGCAGTAAGATTTGTACAAATGATTTCAGATTATGTCATAAATTATTATAAACGGTTGATATACAGTGTAGATAGCAGGCATGTCATAAAACAGAAGGTAGCGCAGCCCAGTGATGTCAACTTATTTATATCTGCCAGGCACAGGCAAATGACAGCGAGTCTGATCTGGAATCCAAACAGAAAGCTCAGCGATCCTCTGGCTCAGAGAGTGATTCCGACGATTCAGATGATGACCGAAAACCCAAACGCAGAGGACGTCCCCGCAGTGTTCGAAAGGACACTGTGGAGGGTTTTACAGATCCAGAGATTAGAAGGTATATCAGTTGAAGCCTTCATTGTTTAACCGGTTAAGGACTAGGCTGTTTTACAGCTAAATGACCAGAGCAAATTTCACAATTTTGCTATGCGCTTCTTTAGATGACTATAACTCAGCAGGTGAATAAAGTTCATCTTTGAATTTTACACTCTTTTTAAAGGACAGATACGGCTTTGTTTTAGTGGCATTTGTCAGTATATATAATTTTTTTTTTTTTCTCTAAAGTGGGCAAAATTGGAAAAAAATGCAAGAATTTAACAATTGCGTCGGTTTATGCTAGCATTTTTCACACACGGTATGAACCACGGCCAAAATTAATCTCCTTTCACATTCTTCCACTTCTCCCGTGCATGGGGATACCAAATATGTGAGCCTTATTCACTGTGCGGGCATGTGCCAGGGCTTGGCATAAAAGGAGGCTTTTTGGCCTTTTCGGTCCAGGAATTTTGCATTTGATTTTATAGCCGCATACTGTTTTCTGGGGGGCCTAATGCTGCTGAAACATTAGAAACACCCCATAAATGACTTCATTCACACAAGTAGACCCCACAAGGTTTCCTTCAAGGGGTTTATCATATTTTTAGCAAGTCCAGTTTTCTTCTGAAAGTTTCTTGAATAAGATGGAACAAAATAAAATCAGCACTTTTTTAGCAAATGCGTCAGTTTAGGCTAGTATTTTTCACACACGGTATAGACCACGGACAAAATTCATCTCCTTTCACATTCTTCCACTTCTCCCGTGCATGGGGATACCAAATATGTGTGCCTTATTCGCTGTGCGGGCATGTGCCAGGGCTTGGCATAAAAGGAGGCTTTTTGGCCTTTTCGGTCCAGGAATTTTGCATTTGATTTTAGAGCCGCATACTATTTTCTGGGGGGCCTAATGCTGCTGAAACATTAGAAACACCCCATAAATGACATCATTCACACAAGTAGACCCCACAAGGTTTCCTTCAAGGGGTTTATCATATTTTTAGCAAGTCCAGTTTTCTTCTGAAAGTTTCTTGAATAAGATGGAACAAAATAAAATCAGCACTTTTTTAGCAAATGCGTCAGTTTAGGCTAGTATTTTTCACACACGGTATAGACCACGGCCAAAATTCATCTCCTTTCACGTTCTTCCACTTCTCCCGTGCATGGGGATACCAAATATGTGTGCCTTATTCACTGTGCGGGCATGTGCCAGGGCTTGGCATAAAAGGAGGCTTTTTGGCCTTTTCGGTCCAGGAATTTTGCATTTGATTTTAGAGCCGCATACTGTTTTCTGGGGGGCCTAATGCTGCTGAAAGATTAGAATCACCCCATAAATGACTTCATTCACACAAGTAGACCCCACAAGGTTTCCTTCAAGGGGTTTATCATATTTTTAGCAAGTCCAGTTTTCTTCTGAAAGTTTCTTGAATAAGATGGAACAAAATAAAATCAGGACTTTTTTAGCAAATGCGTCAGTTTAGGCTAGTATTTTTCACACACGGTATAGTCCACGGACAAAATTAATCTCCTTTCACATTCTTCCACTTCTCCCGTGCATGGGGATACCAAATATGTGTGCCTTATTCGCTGTGCGGGCATGTGCCAGGGCTTGGCATAAAAGGAGGCTTTTTGGCCTTTTCGGTCCAGGAATTTTGCATTTGATTTTAGAGCCGCATACTGTTTTCTGGGGGGCCTAATGCTGCTGAAACATTAGAAACACCCCATAAATGACTTCATTCACACAAGTAGACCCCACAAGGTTTCCTTCAAGGGGTTTATCATATTTTTAGCAAGTCCAGTTTTCTTCTGAAAGTTTCTTGAATAAGATGGAACAAAATAAAATCAGCACTTTTTTAGCAAATGCGTCAGTTTAGGCTAGCATTTTTCACACACGGTATAGACCACGGTCAAAATTCATCTCCTTTCACATTCTTCCACTTCTCCCGTGCATGGGGATACCAAATATGTGTGCCTTATTCACTGTGCGGGCATGTGCCAGGGCTTGGCATAAAAGGAGGCTTTTTGGTCCAGGAATTCTGCATTTGATTTTATAGCAGTGTACTGTTTTCTGGGGAGCCTAATGCTGCTGAAACATTAGAAACACCCTATAAATGACTTCATTCACACAAGTAGACCCCACAAGGTTTCCTTCAAGGGGTTTATCATATTTTTAGACAGTCCAGTTTTCTTCTGAAAGTTTCTTGAATAAGATGGAACAAAATAAAATTAGCTTTTTTTTTTAACAAATGCGTCAGTTTATGCTAGCTTTTTCACACACAAAATGGACCACGGACAAAATTCATCGCATTTCACATTCTTCCTCTTCTCCCGTGCATGGGGATACCAAATATGTGTGCTTTATTCATGGGCATGTGCCAGGGCTTGGCATAAAAAGAGGCTTTTTGGCCTTTTCGGTCCAGGAATTCTGCACTTGATTTTATAGCCGCATACTGTTTTCTGGGGGGCCTAATGCTGCTGAAACATTGGAAACACCCCATAAATGACTTCGTTCACACAAGTAGACCCCACAAGGTTTCCTTCAAGGGGTTTATCATATTTTTAGCAAGTCCAGTTTTCTTCTGAAAGTTTCTTGAATAAGATGGAACAAAATAAAATCAGCACTTTTTTAGCAAATGCGTCAGTTTAGGCTAGTATTTTTCACACACGGTATGGACCACGGCCAAAATTCATCTCCTTTCACGTTCTTCCACTTCTCCCGTGCATGGGGATACCAAATATGTGTGCCTTATTCACTGTGCGGGCATGTGCCAGGGCTTGGCATAAAAGGAGGCTTTTTGGCCTTTTCGGTCCAGGAATTTTGCATTTGATTTTATAGCCGCATACTGTTTTCTGGGGGGCCTAATGCTGCTGAAAGATTAGAATCACCCCATAAATGACTTCATTCACGCAAGCAGACCCCACAAGGTTTTCTTCAAGGGGTTTATCATATTTTTAGACAGTCCAGTTTTCTTCTGAAAGTTTCTTGAATAAGATGGAACAAAATAAAATTAGCAATTTTTTAGCAAATGCGTCAGTTTATACCAGCATTTTTCACACACGGTATAGACCACGGTCAAAATTAATCTCCGTTCACATTCTGCCACTTCTCCCGTGCACGGGGATACCAAATATGTGGCCTTATTTATCACATAGAGATGTAGGAGGGCGGAGGATAGAAGAAGATTATTTCACATATCGCTTTTTTTCAAAGCTGGTTTTACAAAACTCAACAGAGTTTCTATAACACTTCCAAAATATCTGCTCGTCCACACTTACATTCTGCTCAGGGGTGTAGAGTTGCAGAAATAAATTATTCAGGGAATTTATTAGCGGTCTTATTTTGAACAACCGATCCCGGTTTGCATCGGTACTTGGGGGGGCCTGTGCGTTGTCATTGAAGTGGAGGAACCTCATTATTGTCTCATAACGAGACCTGGGCATTACTGCAGAATATACTGGGGTGGCTTGGGCGGGTCTTGTTGACCAGTAACACCTAATGGAGGGCTTTTTGACAATACCCATATTGTGGGTGAGCCCCAAATTTTTTTTTAATTCCTGCAAATTGGTGGGCGTCCAATCTCTGGCATGGGTGGATGAAGGTTTCTGCCTTATATATTGCGTGGCATATAAATTTGTTTCGTGGACAATCTGATTTAGGATGTCGTCCGTTATAAATAAATGGAAGTAATCCATTTGGACAAAATTTGTATTGTCCACGGTTATGCCAGGAGTGGCAGTAAATCCGTGGATTCTAGGCCCAAAAGATGGGGCAGGTGCCCATACAAGAGCCTGGACTGGAGGGACCAGGCTGTCCCGTGCTACAGCGCTACTTGGCCCTGCGCTTTCATGTTCTGCAGTTTCGACTGCATCAGGGACAACGTCCCCTGAAGATGAACCTGAAGTGACGCTGTCATCGTCACTACCTAAAACAGGTTCCATCTCGGACGCCATCTCTGATGCGGTCTCCGACTCAGACCACAGCATGGCGTATGCCTCCTCGGCGCTAAACAACTTCCTCGCCATAACGTAACTAACACTAACACTAACTAAACAAATTTTATTTTTTTATTTTTTTTATAAAACACACAAACTAAGGCCCCATGCACACGACCGTGCCCGCAATTGCTGTCCGCGATCGCGGGCACGGCCGGCCGCTGACTGACAGCCGCATTTTCGGGCCGTGCTCCCATACAAAGTATGGGAGCACGGCCCGCAAAATGCGAAAGAACGGACATGTTCCATAATTCCCGGAACATTTCCACGGCACTGACACCCTTCCGTAGTGCTACTGAAAGGTGTCAGCGTTCAATGAAAGTGAATGGCTCAGTTTTTGCGGACCGCAGTTGCGGTCCGCAAAAACGGAGGTTTTTTGCTGTCGTGTGCATGGGGCCTAACTGCTATATATATCTACACTACCGCTAACAAAAAAATAAACCGCTATTGCTATATATATTATATATATGTGGATATATATATAATTATATACTCCCTACCTGCCTATTCTAATAGAATAAAAGAAAGAAAGGTAGATAGATAGAAAAAAAGATAGATGGATAGATAGATTGTATAGATAGATAGAAATCTATCTATACAGAGAATGTTTTATAGTGTAACTGTTTTTTTTTTTTTCACTGTAATCTTCTGGCAGCAATTCTCCCGAGTCTCTTTTTCTCCTCAAACTGAAACAATATTTGAGGAGAAGAAAAGAGGCAGGAGATTTACTGCCAGAAAACTCAAAATAAAACAAATGTGGTCGCTGTGATTTTCACAGCGACCACATGTTCAGGGACCATCAGATTGGTCCCTGATACTCTGCCCAGTGCCCAGAGCTGTTGGTAACAGCGAGGGCACAGGGCTGTGTGCACGCGATCGCGTGCACACTGTTTTATAAGCAGAAATGCATGTGATCGCTGTGATTGGTTGTCACAGCGACCACATGTTCAGGGACCATCAGATTGGTCCCTGATACTCTGCCCAGTGCCCAGAGCTGTTGGTAACAGCGAGGGCACAGGGCTGTGTGCACGCGATCGCGTGCACACTGTTTTCTATGCAGAAATGCATGTGATCGCTGTGATTGGTTGTCACAGCGATCACATGTTCAGGGGCCAAAAGATTGACCCCTGACATTCTGCCCAGTGCCCATGGCTGTTAGCAACAGCCAGGGCATAGAGCTGTGTGCACGCGATCGCGCGTGCACAGTCTCTGAAGTGCGGCCGTATATATACTATACGCCGGACTTTAGAGACCCTGACCGCTGGCCGTATATTTACGGCCAGCGGTCGGGAACCTGTTAATATACTGAACTGATCCATCTGAAAATATGATCTCCAATTTTACGGTCTTTTTTCTTTTTTGTTAGGTTTATAAAGGCATACAAAAAGTTTCCAACTCCACTTGAAAGGTATGTTTCTTATTGCTGCATCTTGCATTTTCCAAATAGCATAGTGCTTGAATTATAATATTTTTTTCCGTCCTCCCTGAAAAAGACTTGAGTGCATTGCACGTGATGCTGAACTTGTGGAGAAATCGGTGGCAGATCTCAAGAGATTGGGAGACCTTTTGCACTCAAGCTGTGCCTCAGCCATGCAAGAGTTCGAAGAACAATTAAAAGAGAATCCTACTGATGGTATGTTCCCTAATTGATGTAAACATGTTTCTGTTACTCTCGGTACACAATGAGCCTTGTGCATAAAAAAGAGGTCAGATGAACTGCCAGTGTTGCGCACAGCAGCCAATCAAATCATATTTTTCACTGTCTAATATGAACTGGAAAAATGAAATCTAGAAACTTGTTGTTATGGGCACTACTGATACTATTTGATGCACTATTTATATTTTGGGCACTACTGATACTATTTGATGCACTATTTTTATTTAGCATTTTTTTAATCGCGGTCTTTTTAATCGTGTCCTCTTTAAGTTGGGCAGCATCCGTTATTAAAGTAGCATTAACATAAGTTAGACATCTATTCGCAGTCTAACCGGCTGTTACAATATCCAAAGTTTAATTATAAATATAATAATTCGAATTTCAATTCGTAGACTCTTCACTATGAAGGGCTAATTTCACACAACTGATCGAAGAATCTAAAAAAATACGTATTAATAAAATGAAATTCGAACTGGGTTAACTTGTATTTTCTACTAGGTAAAGGACCTGGCAAAAGAAGGGGTCCAACTATTAAAATTTCTGGTGTCCAAGTAAATGTAAAAGCTATTATTCAACATGAGGAAGACTTTGAAATTCTCAGTAAAGCCATTCCTAAAGATGCAGAGGACAAGAAAAAGTGAGTGATGTTTTCCACATTGCTTTTCAATTTTTACCAGCATGGTCAGGGGGCATTAAAATGTGTTGCTTAGGTACTAATTCCCTTTTTTTCCAAAATTTGACATGGCCATGCAGATCACAGGTAACAAAGCATAGGGGGAGACTTACTAAGACTGGTGTTCCTGCTCAAGAACACTGCATACATTGTCTATTTAGTGTGCACCATATTCATCAACAAGATGTGCCTTTGAGGAGTGTAGAGCATGCTACTGAACAGCACCATGCTCGTCAAAAGCTTACACGAAAAAAGCTTGACACAAACAAGGAATGTTGCTTGTCTAAGAAAAAATAGAGACCAGCATACATTTTCATTAGCAATGATTGCTAATTTTTTATACCAATTTCTTATGCCAGAGTCCTGTTGTAAAGGCTTTCTAAATGATGTGGCCATACACAATTTTTAGTTCTATCTATTCTCTCCCTTATATCTCAGGTTCCAATTATCTAGTCGAGTTAAAGCTGTTCATTTCGATGTGGATTGGGGTGTAGAAGAGGACTCCCATCTGCTCTTGGGAATTGTTGAACATGGCTATGGAAACTGGGAGCTCATTAAAAGTGACCCGGAGTTGAAGTTGGCTGATAAGGTAAAAGGGGATGACCAGTTATGGTTTTTATCGGAAAGTAGCACTTGAATTATGAATGATTGCATTAAATGGATGATTTACGTTTGACCTTTAATGACTTGATAGCAAAACATGCAAGAATTAGTGTTTTTTTTTTATAAACCAGCAAAGAACATATGATCTGCAGATCAGTAATGGTAAATAATGTGACTGGTTTTCACTAGAAATACTAATCTTAATTTTGCACTTTTTAGAACTAATCCTTAATTTTTAACAGTTCTGATATTATTTTCAGTCAGTTACATATTTAGTACGGTTGAAAACAGACATATGTCCATCAAGTTTAACCGAGGGATGGGAGAAAGCAAAAGGATATGGCAAACAAGAACTCATTACATTGACAGTCCTATTTATTTGTTCCAAGAAATTATCTAAGCCATCTACAGCTCCTGCGGTGACTATTCCACAGATACACAGTTCTCACAGTAAAGAAGGCATGTCGCCTCTGGAGATTAAACCTTTTTTTCTCCAGACAGAGGGAGTCCCCTTGTCTATTGAGCGATTTTACATAAAATATTATTTCACCATATTTTTTTGTATGGTCCATTCCTATATTTATATAAGTTAATCATGTCCCCCCTTAGTCGTCTCTTTTCAAGACTATATAAATGTATTTATTTTAATTTCTCCTAATAACTAATAGCCTAAACACAAGTCAGCTTGTAATTTATGAACATCTTCATACATTGAACTTTAATACATATCTTGCTGTCACCTGTAAAAATAGAAATAGTGCTATTAATCCCATCCTCTATATCAGGGGTCAGCAACCTGTGGCACCAGTGTGCTGGCACACTTCCCTCTCCCAGTGTTCAACGGGGAACGAGTACGACGCTTCATTATACTCTTGGCAGCGCTGATCACCAGGAGAGAGAGCAGTGCTTCATTGTGTATGCCGCTGCTGAATACTTGGTGAGCAGACAATGCAGCACTGCCGTCTCTCCTGGTATTCAGTGTCGCCAAGTGCATAATGCAGCGCTGTTCTTTCCTGGTGTTCAGCGCCGCAAGGACAGAGTTCAGTAACTATAGTGTAAAATAAAAAGTTAGCAAAAGTCGGCGGCTATCTCATATGTGCAAGCTGGTGTTCAGTAGCCGTGGTCTCTCCTATGTGTATCCCCCACAAGCTAGTGTTCAGTAGTCACTCTTCTGTGTGCTGCTCCCTCCCAAGCTAGTGCTCAGGAGCCACGGTCTTTCCAATGTGCGACCACATCCCCAGCTGGTGTTCAGTGGCCCCACATGCACCAAAGATGGATTATCTTGCAAAGAAAATCAGGGACAAGGATTACAGTGACATACAAGTTTAATGAACTGATTAATTGGTTTATGTCATACACAGGGTAACAGTTTGTCTTATATGACTTTCATGTTTGCATGGCACACGGAGTACTTCATCACTGATTTTTTTTTTAATCGGCACGCCATAAAAAAAAAAGTTTGCCTACCCCTGCTCTATATCATTAATAAATAAATTGAATAATATCAGTCCCAGCACTGAAGTGGTACACCACTTAAATAAGGGGACCTTTCAGAGTAGTAACCATTGACTACAACTCTCTGGATACAGTTCTTGAGCAAATTTCAATCCAGTTACAAACTTAAAGGGGTTGGTCGCTTTATGTACCGTATTTTTCGGACTATAAGACGCAATTTGTAGCAAGAATAAATCTTGCTAAAAAGTCTCTGCGCCAGACCCCCCTGACTGCTTCCTTAATTAACCCCTTCCCGACCCATGACGTGCTAGCACGTCATGGGGGGGGGTGATGTTTGGAGCGGGCTCACATTCTGAGCCCGCTCGATACACTGCAGGTGTCCGCTGTGTTTTACAGCTGACACGCTGCTCCAATGGCCAGGAAGCGCGATCGATCTGTTCCTGGGCGTTTAACTAGTTATATGCCGAGGTCAATAGCGACCGCAGCATTTATAGGGGTTTTCACATGAAGGACATTTATGACATATCCACAAAATATGAACACATCCCAAATATATTTAAAGCAAACAAAAAACGGAGTATAAAGCCATATTTATAAAGATATAACAAATTTTATTAAATCCCAGAAATAAGACAAACATTTTAAAAAGGTACAAAATGATTGGAGAGGCTCTATAATGTTACAGGGTAAGACAGGAATACAGATCATCCATATAATAGCACTACAATCCCTACAGTGAGGGTATATGGGATGGGTAATAGGTAGCCCTATAAGTGGCTAATCCCTCATGTAAAAGCCCATTAACTAATGGACACAATGGTCCTGGGAAAAGTTAGGGAAAACCTGAGTATCCAAAGATGGAGGAAACCTTACCCATATCAATGATCATGGAACCCCAACGCGCGTTTCGCAATGTGTGCTTCCTCAGGGGGGGGCATAGTGTCCTGTTGCAGTCATGACATTAAATAGGACAAGACCCAGATGTATTCTGTTGTTAATCAGCACCATGAGATGGCGGCACATGTCCACAGACGCGACCGGAAATGAGGCGCGCCCCACTTCCGGCCTCCAGCGGCGTAGCGCACATCCGGGTTCCTGATTTTTATAAATATATATGTTTTTGACATATGAAAGCTGCATCTATTAAGGGTAATTTTCTGTTTCTAGATCTTACCTGTGGAAACCGAGAAAAAACCTCAAGCAAAACACTTACAGACCAGAGCAGACTATCTACTGAAAACCCTTAAGAAAGAAATAGAAAAAAAAGAAGGTGGTCCGACTGAGGAGGTAAGAGAGTATTTGCAGTCATTTTACTATAGTGTGACTTGTTATTTATTTATTTTTTTGCTAGAAGTTTCGGCATATTTGTCTGTCTGTTTTTAGGTAAAAAAGAAAAGAAAGCCACGTGCAAAGAAAGATAGCGCAGGCAAAGTGAAGAATGAGCATGGCAATGAGATCTCATCACCTAGGCTGTCTGACAACCCATCAGAAGATACAGAAACCAAGGTGTGTACACTTATTTGCTGTCGAAGACACATATAAGACTAACTCGAGACATGCACATTTTATTTCCCAAAAAATAGTCAGAGGTTATATGGACTACAAAAGTGTCCAGGTAAATGCAGGCAAAATATTACCCACGTTACTGTCCAAGGGACTAAAAAATTGGCATGGGGTCTGACGATAAAATGGTTTCAAGGAAAGTTTTTACACAACGTGGGAAATGGTCTACCAAGCATATAGCCTGGATGTATTCAGCTGTATGCCTATACAGTTAATGACGTATGCCATTGACTCCCAATAAAAAGGGCAAAAAAAAGTAGCACACTAGTATTGAAAAGTAAATACTACTTTATTTATTCCTTTAAATGTATTGGGAAAAATGCTACGTACACAAATGCTGCAAGATCAAAAATATATGGACACCCAAACATGAATTTATTTGTGGAGCGCTTCATTTTTAAACCATGAGCATTATATGGAGTCACACCCTCCTCGGATGATATAAAAGCCTCCACTGTTCTGGAATGCTTTGTACTAGATATTGCAACTTAGCTGTAGGGATTGATGTCCATTCAGCCACAACCGTATTAGTGGGGTTGGGTACAGATGTTGGGGTCTGGTATTAAGATGGTATTCCAGTTAATCTCATAGGTATGCAATGGGGTTGTGGTCCGTGCTCTTTGCAGGCTGCTGATGTATTGCCACACAGAAACTTAGAAAACCATTTCCCCAAGCTGTTACCATATAGTTGGAAGCACACAACACTCTAGAATCTCACTGTCATTGTATTCTCTAGCAATAAGATTTCCTTTTTTTTAGAACTAGCCCAAACCATGTACATCAATCCCAGGCCATTATTCATCCTCTACCAACCTCTGGAGTCGGTTTGACTGGCAGGACGAGGTCTGTCATTACTTCCAGACGAAGTTTGGAACTCATTAGTGAGAATTGTAGTCAAGGACAGCACTTGATACTCTGTGTTTTTCAGCACTTGAGCTTGTTTGCTGTGCATACATTTGATGAGGCATAGCTAAGTTATTGGACAGTGCCATCCTTTGACAGTGCCATATTTAAAGTCACTGAGATGGTCAAAATGACCCATTCTACTGTTAATGTTTGCCTATAGAGATGCCATGACTTGATTTTATGCAACTCATAGTTACAGAGTTGAAAAATGACCTAAGTCTATAGAATTCAAACTTTTATACTAAAAACCCTGGTTAATAGGGGGAAAGGCAAAAACCACCCAGTGGAAAAAATTCATTCCTGACCCTTGCTGGTAATCGGACAGATCCCTGGATCAGCATTCTATATTTATATCAGTAACCCTGTATATTCTGTTTTTCAAGAAAGATGTCTAAGGCTATGTCCAGACATAGCGAAAAAAAATGTGCTTCAGATTTGTATTCCATGCGGATTGAGCTGCATTTCAAAGTGTCAAATACGCAGTAAAAATTCATGGCTTTCCCGTACAAGAATGAGCATGCTGCGTTATGATTTCCATGCTGATTTTTTACGCTACGTGAGGAAGGGGTTTTCTAAACCCCATCCACCAGTGTTGTACTGTAAAGTGCAGTGGATTTGCGGTGCAGAATTTGCACCACAAATCCGCTACGTCCGGATCCAGCCTAACCCTTTCACACTTTCAGCCTTTAGCAAATCTTGTGGGAGCATTTATTAATAATATAGAAGATGGGATCAATAGCACTGTTTTTGTATTTTTACAGATGTCACTAAGTATGTAGTATAGTTTAACCTATTGAAAATGTTCATAAATTACAAGCTGATTTGGACACACTGAGTGTTTGGGCATCTACTTGGCAAAGGAGGTTCAATGTGGATAAATGCAAAGTTATGCATCTGGATACTAATTCTCTGCATGCATTATATGTCTTCGAGGGAGTTAAACTGGGAGAGTCACTTGTTGAGAATGATCTGGGTGTACTTGTAGATCATAGACTAAATAACAGCATGCAATGTCAATCAGCTGCTCCAAAGGCCAGCAGAATACTGTCGTGTATTAAAAAAAGGCATGGACTCGCAGGACAGTGACATAAAATTGCCGCTTTACAAAGCATTAGTGCAGCTTCATCTGAAATATGCAGCTTTGTTCTTGGCACCAGTTCATAGAAAGGATGCCTTGGAGCTGGAAAAATACAAAAAATAACACCTAAACTGTTAAGGGGCATGGAGAATCTTAGTTATGAGAAAATATTAAAAGAAAAACATTCCTTTAGTCTTGAAAGGAGATGTTTAAGGGGGGACATGGTTAACTTGTTTAAGTATATAATTGACCCATTCAAAAAATATGGTAAAAAGCTGTACCGTGGAAAAGTCCCCTCAAAAGACGAGGGCCTTTCCTAATACACGACAATGTCTTGTTAACTTTTGATGCAGCATGCATTGCATGCTATAATTTAGTTTTTCTTGATAATATCATTGGGAGACTTCACCATGGGTATCGGGCCCTTGCAACTAGGAGGCTGACACTAGGTCGGAAAGAGTCTTGGCTCCACCCCGGCAGGCCATACCCTTTCCACAGACACTGGCTTAATCCGTTTTAGCCTAGTGTCGAAGGAGGCAGACATAAACGGATTGTCAGGTCCAGGGGCGTAACTAGAAAAGACTGGGCCCCATAGCAATCTTTTGACTTCCCCCACCCAAGTGCCACACACAGCCACCCTTATAGATAGTGCCCTGTAGATTGTGCCATACGGCCTCCCTTTAGACCGTGCTAGACAGTCCCCCTGTAGACAGTGTCACACCCCACTTGTAGATAGCGCTCCCCACCTACCCCCTGTAGATAGTGCCATACAGCCCCCCTGTAGCTAGCGCCATAAAGCCCCCTTGTATATAGCACCACACAGCCCCCCTCGCTTGTATATACTGCCACACAGCCCCCCTTAGTAAATAGTGTCACACAGCCCCCCCTTAGTAGATAGTGCCACACACAGAACCCTGTAGATTGCGCCACACACAGCCCCCTGTAGATAGCGCCACAGCCCTCCCCTTGTAAATAGTGCCATACAGCCCCCCTAGTAGATAGTGCCACACAGCCCCCCTTAGTAGTGCCACACAGCTCCCCCTTGTGTATAGTGCCACACAGCTCCCCCTGTATATAGTGCCACACAGCCCCTCTAGTATATAGTGCCACTTTGCTTCCCCCTTGTATATAGTGCCACCCTGCTCCCCCTTGTATATAGTGCCACCCTGCCCCCCCCCCCTCTTGTATATAGTGCCAAAAAATCATATCAAAATCAAACCACCCATCATCTGCTGCAGATTATAGAGTGACTACATTACTGATTAGAGGCAGAATAAACATTTACATTAAGTGACTCACCGGTGATGTTTCAGATTCTAGTTCTTTTTTTCTTTTCTTCTCCATCCTGTCCAGACCTCTATGATGACTTCTCCCGGCCACTAACCATTTCTGCAGTTTTCCCGCTTAGATGTCTTCAGCTTCTCACTTTTAAAACATTTCTGCACCTATAAATGAAGATAACATTTTCAACACCTCTAAATATAATAGCGCCATACACTGCACCTCTAACTGTAATAGTGCCATACACTGTGTCCTTGATTAGAATAGTACCATACACTGTGTCCCACACACAAACCGTGCCCCCTGTAGATAGTGCCCCTTAGAGCCTCTGTAGATGGTGTCCTACATAGAAGCCCCTGTAGATAGTGCCCCACAAACAGCGCCCTGTAGATTGTGCCCACATATGGACTCCAGAGCTGCAAGGCAATAGTGCTAACCACTGAGCCACCGTGCTGCCCTACATATAGCTTCCCCTATAGATAGTGCTCCACATATAGCTCCCCCTGCATATAGTGTCCCACAGATAACCCACCCCTGTATATAGTGTCCCACATATAGCCCACCCCTATAGATAGTGCCCTACAAATAGCTCCCCATATAGATAGTGCTCCACATATCGCCCACCTCTGTATATAGTGTCCCACATATAGCCCACCCCTGTAGATATTTCCCTACATATAGCTCCCCCTGTATAATAAAACTTTACATACTCACGTGATCCTGTTCCCGCGCCGTCCGGTGGCAATGCAGACCTGCTCTCTAAGCTGGGGCTGAACGACGCAAGCGACGTCATCGCATCGGTAGCGTCATTGAAGGCGCTTATATGCAGGGCAGAATGACTTGCCCCGTCAATCTGCGCCTTTCAACAAAGGAAGCGGCGCTAGCATCGTTGAAAGGAGCTGATTGACGGGGCAAGTCATTTTGCCACGCCAATCAGCGTCATTGTAAGGTGCTGAATGGTCAGGCACGGAACGTGCCGGGCCATTCAGCGCTAATGCATGTATTTGTACCTGCATGCTATAGACACAGGTACAATTACTTCAAGAGGGACTGACTGTCGCTAGCACCGGGGCCCCCTCTGGGGCTAGCGACGCGACTCTACCCCCGGCCCATAAATGTTAGAGGCCGGGCGGCGCGGGCCCCGTAGTGGCAACGCTCCCGCTGTAGCAGCCATAACGGCTGCTAGCGGCGCCACCAGGCATGGGGGGGGGGGGCTGTCGGCGGGTGGCACAGGCCTCTTCATGCCGCGTGTCCCGCTGCGGCTGCTACAGCGGTAGTTACGCCACTGGTCAGATCTGCTGGTATTTTTTCGTTTAGTTTTATTTTTTTATCTCCTGAGGTGCAGGTGGGCTGTCAGCCTGGGCTTCCAGCCTAGTAAACCCCCTCACCTCTGGTCATCTAATCTATTTTATGCATCCGCAGGTGGAGTGCCAGTACCTCCACTGTATATGCAAGGTTACTGAAGAGGTGACCCTGCGCACACCCGGAGACTTTAGAGGGTGATTATGAAGAATTTTCTTAACATAACCTCTTCCTAAAACCACCTCCCACCAGACCCCACTATTAGGGATTCGTATGTATAATAATCAAGGGGGGGCATATAACGCTTCCAGGTCTATTGGACAGTTTAGTCCTCCAGTCTAGCCGTATAGGAAGAAGGCTCTGTTGGGCTACCTGTGGCTTTGGGAGGTCTCGTCAAAGAGCTTTCAGTCTCTTTTCCTGTGGTGTTTGTTCCACCAGCTTCTCAGCATCGCTTCTGCTGGTTCCAGCGTAATTTCAGCTGCTCCAGTCCATTCAAGAGCTTTGATGTCCTCTGCAGTTTCTGACTGGCAGTACACAGCACCTTTGGGTCTGGTAGGCTATTACTGCAGATTTATTTAATTATGCCACGGGTAGGCTATGCCTAAGCCCACATGTAGGCTATCCCTGTGGACTCACTTAATTTTTTACTGCTAGGTGGGGCTCCCCTAGTGTTCACTCTTTTTTCATACACTATTTGTTGTCTGTCCCCCTTCTTTGAAACATATCTTCATCTAGGCAGGACACCAGCAGGCAGCCAGCCGAAGTGTGCCGGGTTACATAATCCTTCCTTTTAGCCCTCCCCGTCTCGTCCCAGGGAACGGGCTCTGCATAATGTGGTAGCCTGCTTCTATCTTGCTGCGACTGAGTCACCTGAGTTGTTTCAACGCTCTTTTTGTTCTTGTGAAGGGCATAGGCAGCGTCCAAAGCCACCATCACTTATTGTATCCGTTCTGATTTCAGAGGCCTGTTGGTCGAAGTCGCTCATTCCACAAGGGCTGTTGGTGCCTCCTTGGCTGTAAGGCACCAAGCTTCAGTCGCTCAGGTTTGCAAGGCTACGACCTTCGGTGCACACCTTCACAAAGTTCTCCCAGATCCGCTCTCTGGCATCCTCTGATGCCAGTCTGTTGCAAGTTACTGCAGTCAGTTGTGCGTTAGACAGCTCGCTTGACCGTTCCTATTTTAAAAAAAATGTCTTACTCTCTGGGACTGCTTTTGGATCTCCCATGGTGCTGTGTCCACCAATAACATTATCAAGAACGTTGGATTTTTGTACTCATAGTAAAATCCCTTGTTGAATTCACAGGGGCACACATATCCTCTTTTAATTCCTAGGTCAGGGATCTTTGTTCTGGCTGTTAGTTGGTTTTTTTCTCCCGGGATCATAGACCTGTTATTTGTTTTTTTTTTTTGTCTTCTCCTACTGCTTCTGTACAAACTGATTAAAGAGGTTCTTTCACCAGATTATAAGTGCCCTATCTCCTACATAATCTGATCGGCGCTGTAATGTAGATCACAGCAGTGGTTTTTATTTTGAAAAACTATCATTTTTGAGCAATTTTAGATTTATGCTAATTAGTTTCTTAATAGACAACTGGGCGTGTTATTACTTTTTAACAACTGGGTGTTGTACAGTGGAGTGTATGACGCTGACCAATCAGTGACCAACCCGTGTCATACACTTCTCATTGTTCCAGCCCAGCTTCTTTCACTGCACAATCACACTGGAACAATGA
The DNA here is from genome assembly GCF_050947455.1 of Rhinoderma darwinii. Taxonomy (NCBI): domain Eukaryota; kingdom Metazoa; phylum Chordata; class Amphibia; order Anura; family Rhinodermatidae; genus Rhinoderma; species Rhinoderma darwinii. The sequence continues at coordinate 313,512,955 of NC_134689.1, forward strand.
GCTGGAACAATGAGAAGTGTATGACGCTGATTGGTCACTGATCAGTCGCTGATTGGTCACTGATTGGTCAGCGTCATACACTTCTCTGTACAACAAAAACCTATAGTTTAGAGTCTGACACACCAAAATAATTTTTAAATAGAAAATTTATTGAATACATCTAAAAAATACCACAAAAGTTAAAACAGAGATGATATCCACAGTACAGAAAGACAACCAGATTAATTGTATATAATAATTCCAGATATATGGGTAAAGGGCAACACTGTTCAAATACAGGAATACATCCACAATGGGTTACAATTGTGTAAAGTAATATACATATTCGAATACATTAACCAGCAAAGTAGGCTATTCAGCATTAACCAGCAAAATAGGCTATTCAGCAAACAGGGCAAATCTCCCACGTATTTGTCACTCTCACATCTTTAAAGTATAAATTAAGTAAACATCAATGAATGAGTGTACACAAGTATAAATACCCCTGAATAAAGCCAAATGCAAAAATCAGTAGAAAAAACTGTGAAATACTAGTGCCATGCACAAGTAAAATACATGGCTCTATTTAAACAGACACATGAAATAGGAGCAGGGCAATAGCTGTAATGTCCACCCCATTTGCAGACACTCAAACACCCATTAGGTAGAATGTGATAGAAAGAAACTTTTTGCTGGAAAACAGGCATATGCTGGAAGCGGAGTTCATACCCCCGACGCGCGTTTCAGCCCGGAAGCCTTCGTCTGGGGGTGGTGTTGTGATTAAAGATGCCGTCCCTATAAAGCTGACGTCGTTGCAGGAGATAAATACCGGTGTGTTAGATCCGAACACACTGGAGAGTGAGATCACGTGACCCAGAGTGTATAAGTGAATGCATACATACACAACACACATTAGATCACAGAATGTCCACCCCATTTGCAGACACTCATGTGATCTAATGTGTGTTGTGTATGTATGCATTCACTTATACACTCTGTATTTATTTAGGAGTAAGTATTTGTTTTGGCATTGTGTATCTATTTATTTATTTATCATTTTTTTGATCCATATTCTTTATAAGTTATTTACTTATTTAACATTTGTTATTTATTTATGCTGGCAAGTATTCATTTATGTATATATAATTCGGTTCATGAATTCCATCTTTAATTTTATCTTTCAATTTTATTTTTGTGCTAGATCACTAGTGCATGATACGGCCCGTAGTATATTTCAATTTATCTTTTCAGCTGTTTTTCTTTCTCTCCTATGTTCCGCTCTGTCTCCTTCCGTCCTTCTCGTATATCTGGCTTTTATGTAGTAACCTTTTTGTATCTGCCTTGTCACTGTGTCTTGATGTGCGGCAATCGTTGCTATGGTTGCATCTCCCGGCTTGCGGCCGGATCGCGGGTCACGTGATCTCACTCTCCAGTGTGTTCGGATCTAACACACCGGTATTTATCTCCTGCAACGACGTCAGTACAATCTCCTGTATTAGAATATGTATATTACTTTACACAATTGTAACCCATTGTGGATGTATTCCTGTATTTGAACAGTGTTGCCCTTTACCCATATATCTGGAATTATTATATACAATTAATCTGGTTGTCTTTCTGTACTGTGGATATCATCTCTGTTTTAACTTTTGTGGTATTTTTTAGATGTATTCAATAAATTTTCTATTTAAAAATTATTTTGGTGTGTCAGACTCTAAACTATAGGTTTTTGTTACTAATCAGCGGGTTCACCGTTATTACCATGCGTCTTTCCCCATAATTTATTATGTTATAAGTCAGATTTTTGACTACAATAAATGTATCGGGGGAACTTCTTTCGTGGTGTTCTTCATGTAGGTATACTACTTCTCTGTACAACGCCCACTTGGTAAAAAGTAAAAACACGCCCAGTTGTCTATTAAGAAACTAATTAGCATCAATCTAAAATTGCTCATAACTTGCTAAAAAATGATCGTTTTTCAAAATAAAAACCACTGTTGTTATCTACATTACAGCGCCGATCAGATTATGTAGGAGATAGGGCACTTATAATCTGGTAACAGAGCCTCTTTAAGTCAGTGTCTGTAGGAAGTGTATGGCCTGCCTGGGTGGAGCCAAGACTGTTTCCTACCTAGCGGCAAATGCCTATATACCTATTATTATCGATAATTACACCCAAATCCTTTTCCATTGTAGGCATAGTGATCTAATGATACAAATAGCATGTATATTATTCTGCCCCAAGTGGTATAACCTTTTCCTTGTCCACATTCCATAATCCTGCCCATTTAGTCAGTTTATCCAGGTCAGCTTAAAAGGATAACACATCCTGTACAGTATCACCTGCCATTGAGAATGAAATGGCCAAACCCACTAGTTAGAAAAGGTGCTAATACTTTTGACTATGGGGTGTATAAAGGACAACTATCTACTTTTCTGCTATAATAAAGTGTACAGCTGTTCTTTTTTCCCACCATGCAGTCATCAATCTATTCAGTGTTATCATTAATGATACAGCCTTTGTTGTTTTCAGGATGGCTCTCTGAAGAGTCCAAACAAAAAGAAACAAAAGAAAAAAGACAACAAAGAAAATAAGGACAAACAGAACCAAAAAAAGGATGGCACCAAAGAGAAGAGGAAACCAAAGGAAAAGGTATATATTATGGAAAAATAGTTTAGACGCAATTACCGATCCTCCAACCAAGTAGGCATTTCACAGATGATTGAGTAGACTAGATACAATTTTAGGAAACTCATTATTAGTGGTCTGTATGGTTTTCAGAACTCAAACAACACAAGAATTTATTCCCATTAGCGCTATATATTACCATCCTTGGCATCTTAGGTTATGCCACAAATGCCTTACAGGTGCATATCCCCCTCTGGGATCCTCACCTTTCCGCAGAACATTGAAATCAATATTGAAGTCTATGGAAGTTAAAGGAAGAGTTGAGCAAGCAGTGAATTTCCAGCAGGAGATATTTAAATGAATGAGAGATGGAAACAAAAAGTGTATTAAAAAGTTTCAGAACTTGACAGAAAGCGAATTATATCTATCCATTATCAAAGCTGGAGCACATGTTATAAGCTCCTGTTGATGCTCGGCCTAGCTTGATGGTGTTAGATGTATTATTTTATCTTATCTGCTTTCGTTTTGATGACTGTTTACTGACAAGCATTTCTCTTTACAATGAAGTTGAAGCGGGCTGAAACCAAGGGTGGTACCAGGAGTAGAAAGAACCAGGGACCTGTCCACATTACAGCCGGGAATGAACCTGTCCCTATTGGGGAAGAGGAGGAAGATGATCTTGATCATGAAACCTTCAGCATTGTAAGTATATTTTGTTTGAGAACTTATAAAGAAAGTGTGTGTGTGTGTGTGTGTGTGTGTGTGTGTGTGTGTGTGTGTGAGTCTGTCTGTCTGTCTGTCTGTAAAGGTAATTTGTATATTACAACTGCTTATCTACAGTTGAGAAAAGTTATTGCTATAAAAAGACTTCTTTAAACCTGGGGTTTCCTAGTGTAAAAATGAGTTGTTTTTTTTTAGCTTTCTTGTGAACACTTTCTCACTTGTCTCATTGGGAGACATAGACCGTTGGGTATATGCTGTTGCCACTTGGAGGTGTGACACTAAAAAGGTCTTGGCCCCTAATACAGGATATACCCCTCCTACAGACAATGAGCTAATTCAGTCTTAGTGTCCATAGGAGGCAGACACCCATGTCTTTGCTCTTTTTTTATGTTAGTTTATTTTTTTCCTAGCTGGGAATCAAGTGTGGCGTTGTCCCCCTTTTTTTTCCCTCTCTTCTAATGGCAGATGCACGGGGTTGAGTTCACTGCATCAAGGGGACATTGTTCATTGTTCTCATCAACTAGTACTTTCCAGCGATTGGTGCTCAGTCACCACGTGATTGCTGGCACCCAATCACAGCACGGAAGGAGCAGGTCCTCCTCTCCCGCTCTCTGTTGTCCTCAGCTGGCAACAGACGAGCTGGGGGACTCTGGACCTCCTGCTGGGCACTGCTGATGTTGGCGCTAGGATTCCACCATACTCTCTGTAATCGGATAGGATCTGGCCTTAGGCATCAATTTCCCTCCAGACCCTCTCTCTAGACTCTCAGCCAGTTTAATTGCATTCAGGGAGCCGTCTATTAAGAAGAGTGTAGGTAACAGTGGGCAGTCATTTTACACTTGCCTTTGCTGCAGTATCTGAGTAGACACATTGTCACCAGCAGTTCTCCAATTTTCACAAGGGAATTTGGGGACCCCCCTACTGCATGACACCAGAGGAGAATCCTCCCAGGAATCTGCTCATTCTCATCCACCATATTTATCTCCTATCTTGTCAGTTTTCTGCTTTCCCCCTTCTAGGGATGTTTTGTCTGAGGGACAAGTTTCAGACTCCAATTCGAAACTAGATGAGGAGCAGTCTTCCAAGCTGTCTTCTACAGTGAACAGCCTCGTCAAAGCGGTCCAATATACATTACAGATTACAGACGCAGAACCGTCCCCCTCACCTGAGGCCGTCACCTTCCACTGTCCTAGACAGTCTCACAAGTCCTTTCCCTCTCACTCAGAGTTTGAAGAGGTAGTCTCCAAGGAATAGAAACACTTTTTTCAGAAGATATCTCCTTCAAACGGGAGAAGTCGGAAGCAGTGGATCCCCCTGACTCTCGCCCTGTCAAGACTGCTACTGTCGCCATGGCGTGCACAGCCCATTTTTGCAATCCTTTAGACCACCGCAAAGAGACCTGTTCTAGGTCTCCCTTTGAAGCTACTGGCACGGCCTTCAGACCGATTTTTTGCTACTGCGTGGGTCAGTAGAGCCTCCACTGAATGGGTTCGCCAATTTTGCCAGGATATTCTCACTGAGGTACCCAATGAAGTATTAGTGGAATTCTCCCATCAGCTCTGTAGTGCAACTAAATATAATATTTGTACAAAGCCACTCTGAATGCAGGAAATCTGGTAGCAGTGCCTTGGTAACCATTGTAGGTATCTTCAGGACTGACTGGCTTCAATGCTGGTCTGCCGGCACTGCTTCTAAGTCGTCCTTGACCGCTCTTCCCTTTGTAGGCTCCTGACTGTTTGGGGCCGCCGGATTGAGATAATTTCAGAAGCCACAGGTGGAAAGAACTTTCATCTGTCTCAGATCAAGCTCTATCATGCAATGAGCTTCAGGTATCTGGGACCTAGTTTTCATAATTTTTGCAGACTTCTCAGTCAATGAGCATCCAGACAACCAACCCACCAGGACTCCAAGCACGAGCCCTTCTTTAAGCCCCGTCAATATTGCCACCCCCGGCCGTATGCAGCTAAGCACGGAGCAGGTGAAACCAGCTCGGCCTGAAAGTGCGCCTTTTCTCCAGTGGGGGTTCAGGCTTCTGCACTTCAAGGATATCTGTCTCTCTCTTGGATGCCTGGGTGCAGAAAGTAGTCACCTCTAGGTGCAAATTAGAGTTTGTAAGCCTGCCACCCTACCAATTCTTTCAGTCTACACCTCCCCTATCACCTGCCAGGTAAGCCACCTTTTTTAGGCAATTGGCTCACTCATAAGTCCCTCACGGTCAGGAATTTCGAGGTTTTTACTTCAATTTTTTTCTGTTACCAAAAAGGACCGTTCTGTTCGCTCCATGCCTTACGTTAAGCTCCATGGATCAGGATGGTTTTCTTCTGTGGACATAATGAAAGCCTACCTTCACTTCCCCATTTGCCCATCCCATCAGCGCTTTCTGCGCTCCAGGGGGGTTTTAGTTGTCCCATACCTGGATGACATCCTGATCAAGTTTCCTTCCAGAAAAAATAACCTAGCCAGCCTCCAGATCATACTTGATACCCTAAGCTGATTTGGTTGGATACTTAAAGTCCTGTCTGGTTCTTTGTCGGAGAATTACCTTCTTGGGTATGATGTTCGTCAACCAGTCTGCAGGGGGGTTGCTCCCTCCAGAGAAGTTGTCCGCTATCCAACTGAGAGTAAGGACTTTGTGGAGGGGGGCTCCCACCTCTCTCCTATTCTGCATCTAGGCCATTCCCTTTATGCTGTTTCGCACTCGTCCACTTCAAAAGGCGATCATTTCCAGGTATAACCGTTCTCCAGAATTATTGGACTGACAAATCCTCATTCCCCCGAGTATGCGTCTGTCGCTCAGTTGGTTGCTTTTATCCTGAGGGCTGCTCCTTTTTCCCGCTGCACTGGCAGGTGCTTTCCATGAACGTGAGTCTCTGAGGTTGGGGAGGAACCTTCCAAAACTTCATAGCACAAGGCCTGTGGTCTTAACAGGAATTCTGCCTTCCATTCAACCTCCTGGAATTGAAGGCGATCTTGATGTGTCTCCAACATTGGACGATCCTTCTTTCTGGCTGTCTGGTCCGAGTGCAGGTGGACAATGTCACTGTGGAAGTCTAAATCACCAAGGAGGATCCTCCAGGAAGGATTGGATCAAGGTCTTGCCCTCAGTTCACTTAAGAGGCATCTATCTGCGTTGTATATATTCTTTAACAGACCACTGGTGTCCAAACCTGATGTTTGGACTTTCTTGCAGGGGATTGATCACGCGGTTCCCCCCTATTGGTCCCCCACTCTCCTACCTGGAATTTTATCTTGGTTATAGACGCACTGGAGTCGGCTCTGTTTGAATATCTGCGGGAGTTCTTCTTACGTCTCCTCACCTGTAAAGTGGTGTTCCTCGTGGCGGGAACCTCTATTTGGAGGGTTTCTGAGCTGACTGCTCTGTCATGTTGTTCCCCGTATTTTAACTCTCAAGGTGGTCTCCTCCTTCCATCTTAATGAGGATATCGTTTTTCCATCCTTGCACGTCTCCGCTGGAACGCTCTCTTCACAACCTGGATATCATCCGTGCCTTACGGATCTACCTATCCTTAACTTACTCTTTTCGCAGATCTGACTCTTTGTTGGTGGTCCCAAAAGGCTTCCAGAAGGGTTCTGGCAGTCTCTATGGCTACTATCGCCCACTGGATTTGTTTGTCTATTCATGTGGTCTACCGGGTCAAGTGGAGGGAACCTCTATTTCAGATTATGGCCCATTCCACTAGGGCGATTGGTGCCTCCTGGGCTTTGTGCCATCAGGCTTTTGCTATTCAGGTGAGCAAGACTGCCTGGTCTTCACATGTTTACCAAGTACTACACGGTGCATACTTTTGCTTCAGCGGATGCATTCCCCTTGGTCGCAAGGTCTTGCAGGCATCTGTGGAGTAAATGATCACTTCCTTTTATTCTGCTCCCACGATCTGTGTCCCCCAACAAAACAAATGAGAAAAGGGGATTTTTGAGTACTCACCATAAAATCATTTTCTCGTCCAGTTCATTGGGGGACACAGCTCCCTCCCATTTTTTTCTACAGTTGATATGGTTGTCTGCTCAAAAGTTTTTCTTTTCTCTTGCTCTGATCTTGTTTTTTTTTTTTACATTTTGTGTTCTGCTTCTCCTACTACTTATGTACAGACTGAATTATCTCAGTGTCTGTAGCGGGGGTGTATCCTGTAGGAGGGGGCAATATTTTTTTTATTCTTGGTGTCACGCCTCCTAGTGGCAACAATATATACCCACGGTCTGGGTCCCCCAATGGACTGGACAAGAGAAGGATTTTATGGTGAGTACTCAAAAAAAATCTCCCTTTTTTTAGCCACTATGTTTTGTACACAGTCATTGCTTCGCAACACATGAAGCTAATTGCAGTTGACAAATTACTTTCTCCACACTCTTTTTGGGACATGTATGTGTTACTGGTATGAGGTCGGCATGTGTTCATATACCCTGCCTATACTTCCAGACCAGAGACGCCGCTTTTCAGTGCTGTTTGTTTGTTTCCTGTTTTTTTTTTTTTTATTTCCTTTGGGGGACTGAAGTGATGTTCCAGGTAGCATGTGATGTTTACCTGCTTGGAGTTTTTCTTAGAACTGTAACAGAATATTCAGCAAGGTTCTTTGTTATATTGTATCAAGATGCTTAGATTAGGTATTTTAGTTCTATTAAACTTATCTTTATTTTTAGTGCAAGGAGAGAATGAGGCCTGTGAAAAAGGCCCTGAAACAACTAGATAAACCTGACAAAGGTCTGACTGTCCAAGAACAGCTAGAACACACAAGGACCTGCTTACTGAAAATCGGAGATCGCATCTCAGAGTGCCTTAAATTATACTTCGAACAGGAACAAATTAAGTTATGGAGGAGGTAAATGTCCCTTCTGTTGCTTACTGTAAGCTGCTCTTTTTAAGATGTTTCAGACAATTTTATTAATTTTTTGTTAATACTTTATTATTATCTGAAACCAAGGGCTATGTTTGGTGGTTCTCAGCATTGATTTATTATATATTCCACCCATAGTAAATAATTTAACTCTACTGTAGATCTATTGCCAGCCTGCTATGCTTCATTTTCTCTGCATCATCAGACTCTGCCTACCATTAAATGACAAACTTTGTAGGATTCAGAAATATTTGGGGGACGTTCTTGGACTTTCACTGCATAGTATACAGTAACATTTTCATAGCAGGCACTTACAGGGCGATTGGGTGAGCTGTAAGGACAATATTATGTTAGAAGATGAAGAAGGGATCCACTGATTACAGAATTGGACCCTTAAAGGGAACCTGTCACCAGCATTTCACCTATTAGACCAGCAATACCTGGTGGTAGTGGGTGAAAAATCATTTCTATATAACCTGTAATTGTCTTCTTAGTCGGCTCTGTAGCTTTTAGTATTCCGTTTTTTAGTGTTCCCACACTGTATGCTAATGAGCAGAAAAGAGTCATATCTTCGTCCCTTTCTGAGTTTACCCCGCCTCCTTACTTTTGATTGACAGCTCCTCGCCTTCCCCCAGCACACAAAATTCTGCACTTGTGCATTGATGTCCTATTCTAGTGTGAGCGCACAACGGGACACACCGGATTATTACGATAAAAGGGCAAAATGTTTGCAGACCGTTATTTACAGTCGGAGGAGGAGTTTAGGAGAGGGGATAACGGCAATGAACTTTTGATAGCAGCGGCCAGTGAGGGATATGTAAAGTTCAATAGGTGAAATGCTGGTGACAGGTTCCCTTTAAGTTGTTTAGATATTGTGGGATATGGAGATTGATGGAAATTCAATCCAAGCCTTAGTTTTGAGCATTCCTCTAAAGGGATTTCACCAGAATCATAAATTATCACATATTTACAGGGTAGGTGATAATTTTCTGATCGCTAGGGTCCCCACCGCCGGAACACCCATTAATCGGGAGAACTGGAGTCGTCACCACCCCCCGCAGTAAGGAGGACCTTGAATGGAACGGCAGTCGAGCATACGCCCTCCTATCCATTCAATGCCTATGAGAATAACAGAAACAGCCAAGCACTGTATCTACACTACAATCTGATGTCTATCAGTATTTGGTAGGGTAGCCTTTTTAAAACCGCATCACAGCATTGTCTCATTGAGCCGACAAGTGTATGGAGCTTTTTCTTCATTATTACGTGGTGCTAGCAAGCAATTATAGCCTCAATATGTCCTTTTATTTGATGGATACCTCATATTCAAATTTAAAGTGTAGATAATAAATAGAGCAATGGCACCAAAGAAAAGTATTGATTGGACACCCATGAAAAGAAGCAGGGTTGTTGCATTACGTGAATTTGGTCTTTCCTATACTAAAATAAAAAAAAGTTAAAAAAATATGTTTTGATGACAGAAGAACAAATAGCTTGTGTCTCAAGGACAGAAGAATTTCATCTGAGGCCCCCAGAGGTGAACTAAGTACAACTGGTGTTTCTGTCAGTTGAAGAACGATAAATGGAAGACTATTAGATCTTGGACTAAGAAGTAGGATTCCGAAAAATAATCTATTTAATCTATCAGCGCCAAAAACAACTACAGTGGGCAAAAGAACACATTGGATGAACAGAAGATCAGTGGAAGCAACAAGTGTTATGATTTGGGAATGTATATAAGCAGATGGAGTTGACCTGCCTTCAAGTGAGCGCAAGAAAATACATTGACACCATCCTGGGAAAAACTACTAGCTTTAATCAGAGATCTCTTTCCCAACAATGCACTATTTCTTTTTTCAGCAGGATTCAGCTCCCTTTCAGACAGCAAAAATATTTTTTCTACCATTTGTGGCACCATTGGAAAACCCTTGTGTGAATGAGGTGTCCATCTGATAAAAGGCAATTGAGGCTTTGAAGCTCTTCCTTCGTTATTACGTGGGGCCAGGAAGGAGTTAAACAGTCGGCTCAATGAGACGTCGCTGTGATGCAGTTTAAAAGAAAAAAAAAAAAATGGTCATCCTACTAAGAACTGATAGATATAAGATTATAGTTTAGATGGATCGCGATTGCAGTATTCGCCAGTATACATTTTTTTTTTATACTGCAGATATTTAAATTATTATTTATTTTTTTGCATTGAATTGATTCAATTCTCTTTCATATATATATGGCAACAGCACACTGCGAACACCAATGCAACCTAAACCACTAAATATAACAATGTATAGAGTGTATTTCTGATTAATTTAATGTTATCTTCATTGAAAAAAACTGTGCTTTTCTTTCAAAAATAAGGAAATTTCTAAGTGACCCTAAACTTTTGAACAGTAGTGTATATATTTGCATTGAGTGAGATATAACATTTTCTATAAGCATGCAAAGTTGCAAAACGTGAACATTTCTGAAAGTGGCAATAATTGAAAAAAAGTGAGACTAGAGAGAGAAGTTGTTTGTCAGTTACTGGGTTTGTAAGTCACTTATTATTAACCACTTCCTGACCAGAGGCATTTTCAAGTTTTAGCCATGTGCCAATTTAAAAGCTAATTGTTCTTCTATTACTTTTCCAACCTACATGTATTTGGTTTTGTTTTTCTCAGAACATGTTGGGCTTCCATATTCTGTAAAAAAAAGAAGTGATATATTGAACTTTTTTAAAAAAACATTTTAAAGGGAAATAAGGTGAATTTAGGTGATGGTTTTTGACATCTGGTGCATTCCACTGGGTAAACACACCTAAATACATATTTGGCCACTTCTGCCGACTTTAGCGATACCAAAAGTGCTCGCATTTCTTACCCGCAAGGCGGAGCTAACAATGGATGGTGCGCAAACTGGCTTTTGGAGAACACATTTTCCAAAGCTGGTTTGCTGACACAATACGAGCATTACAGATATTGTGAAGTCCAAAACACTGTCAACACCCTCAAAAATACTGTTTTTAGGAAATTGGACTCCCCAAGTTATTAGTTAAATGACATTTAAACGATTTAGCCAATCTGACCTTTTCTGACTTCGGTGCATGCTTCTGGGCAAACACACCTGAATACATATTTGGCAACTTCTGCTGAAGTCAAATATATGTGCGTGTCTTACACACTGGGTGCAAAGCGGAGCTTACAATGAATGGAGCGCAAACTGGCTTTTGGAGGGCGAATTTTCCAAAGCGATCTTTGTGCATGCGACCAGTGTCGCAGCTAGTCGCTGTGTATCCCCAGCCTAAAACTGTACAATATATCTATACATTATGAAAGAGATAGATATATAGAAATAATAATCTTTATTTGTATAACAAAAAAAAAATGCAATTTAGATAAAAAGATAAAGATATAATTATCTATCTCGTATCTGTCTGTCTGTCTCTCTCTTATATATTTATATATAGTATAGTTATATGCTGGGGCTACACAATGACGTTGGTCACGACACAGGTCCCATCGCTTTGTCCGGTAGCCTACGTCGCAAATAAAATTACCGCGACCGCATTCACTGTCATTACTTGCCATGTAGACTACGTAACATAGTGATCTTTGGCCGTGCGAATTGTATTGTGGCCAAAGTCGCCGTGTGGCCCCAGCCTCAAACTATACTATATAGCACAATGATCACATGCCCAGAGACTTCGCTGATTGGTCTCTGGGTAGAGCTCCGTGATACAGCTGTATCATGGAGCTAAATACCGCTACAGAGCAGCAAACAGTGTTTCTCTTCAGGACGTTCTATAACTTACCTGCAGAGTTAATTGCGGACCGTCCGAACGTTTATAGTCTATGGGCGGTCCGCAAGTGGTTGAGTAACTTTTAGAAAGTTATTTCTATTCTAAGTTTCTCTAATGACATTTCTAAGCATCTGTTCATTGATTAATAATTATGTTTTATTTGTGTTCATAGGAATCTTTGGATTTTTGTCTCCAAATTCACTGAATTTGGTGCCAGGAAGTTGCACAAGTTGTACAAGATGGCTCATAAAAAGAGGTCCCAGGAAGAGGAGGTAAATTATTAATGTATACATTAATATAAATTATGCATATTTGCTATTGCCGTAAGTGTCCCGGCACAAAATTTAAAGCGCAAAAAACGATGGAAAATTTCTCCATTCCCCCTCCCACAAAAGAGTTAATTTAATCAATAGGTTATATGTACCCTAAAATGGTGCCATTCAAAATACAACTCAACCTGCAAAAAATCAAGCCCTCATACAGCTATGTCGACAGAAAAATGTCAACGTTATGGCTCTTGGAATGCAATGATGAGAAACCAAAAAAGAATGCATGGGCCAAAATAGGCCAGGCCTTTAAGGGGTTAAGTAAATAATTCCATTGATTGTGGTTATTGTTATTCAAATGAATGGCTGTTTCTTCATAGACGACACACAATATTTGGTTCATAGCCTGTATTGTAATTTAGGTGTATGTATAGGTTGTGGGTTAGTGGTTAAGTGTTTGGCATACAGTGTCGAAGATCCAGAGTTCAATTCCTCTCACAGGACTCTTTGTGGCATACTTTGCTTTGTTGCATTAATTACCTGTTTAATGTGACTTCAGTCTGCCACATAAATGAATTGGTTCCTGCCGACAGGGTCTGTATAGACATTGGGCTTCCTGTGCGATGGCTCCATACATAGAAATTTTAGTCTTTCCATTATTAACTTAAATTATTCCTATTCAGTATGATAAAGTTCATAAAATGATCAGTTCCTTCAAAACCCTTAATGTTTAAAAAGTCATTGCAGGGCTCCAGGCGAAAATAAAAGTTCTTGAGCATCTTTGGTTCTAAGTTAAAAAATTTAGGAGCCAAATCATTTTTTGTGGTCGCCGGATTAAAAATCAACATTCATATTACATGTTAAATTAAAAAAAATATGCCGCCATATATTATACACAAAAATATTGAGACCAAATACTGCACACAAATAATGCCGCCAAAAACTGTGCACCTAAATATGACTATATATTGCACACAAATAATGCAACCAAATATTGTACATATAAATAAATACTGCCATATAGTGTACACACAAATTATGCAGCCATATACTGTACGCAAATACTGCCATTCAATGCACACAAATATTGATAATATACAAGTATATATTAAGGGCGCACTGCAAAGTTTCTACATTAACTTAAAGCACAGGACTGGGACCACTTGGCGGCATCAAAAGATGGCGAAGAGAAGACTCAATATGTGTCTTGACTTCTATCGGAATTACGGAAGCCGCATAGCTCATTGAGCTAGGCGGTTTCCGGAACCCAACCACCTTTACAGCCTGGATGCAGCGGCTGCTTCAGCAGACAGGAACAAGGGTGGGGGACCCCGTTTTTGGGACAGGCGCGAGTTACAAAGTTGAGGTAAACCCTTTAAAGCTTAAATAGGATTTTTCTTCTCCGCGATATGGCGATGTCATACTTTACACAATGTACACATATTTTGTATCGCTATGAGCGGAAGAATTAGAGGATTATTTTTAGGGTAAATATTCATTGAACAAACGACCTGAAACCATAGCATGAAATAGTAAGTTAAAAGAGTATTTTCGGTTTTCCTGTTTATGACTATTTTTCCCTAAAAAGACCTACAAAATTAGTTCATATTGTCTCCAATTCTAAATCATAAGAAAGTCCTATGTGTTCCGCAAAAAACATATAAAAAAATTGGGGTAGACTAGGAAACAAAAAAAATTCACCTTTTAGAATGCAGATTTCCAAAAGGTGTCATTTTGCTCTGGTCAGGAAGGCCCAACACACCACTGGTCATGAAAGGGTTAATCTCGTTTATGCACTCTTATAATGAAGCAGACAAACTTCCCCCTCATAGTGAATCTCCGTGAAAGAGTGCACTTGCATGCCCTAGTGTAATTTCATATGAGCTGCGCTACATGATATGTTTGCTGTATTTTTACAATACCTTGTTTCCAATTGTAAGGAGCATAAGAAAAAAGATACACCACCAAGCAAGAAACCTTTTCGGTCCGAGCCATCGGTGTCCAGCCGTGACTCTGTCATCTCCCAGCCACATGGACTCCATATGCAACAAAAGCCTCATATTTTTCCACCACCACCCCAACAGATGCATGGGCACCAAAGAGAGAACTATACCAGCCCCAACAAAAGACCGTTCAACAATGCCGGTGAGTAATAACTACAATAACGCACATCATGTCCTGATCAATGGCTAGTTTATTTTTTCAACAACTATCACTGTTTTTAATTCTTCCTAGACCAAAGGTCATTATTTTTCCTTGCTTATAGGTAATTATCAATAACTATTTTGTTTTGTTCAGATCGAGGTGAGTGGAGAGATCGGAAATTTAACTATGGGGGCAACAACAACCAGCAATGGAGTGGAGACCGTCACCACCAGTATGAGCAGCATCGGTACAAAGAACATCACTATTCTGATCGACGTCCTCATGGTGATCCTCGGAGGAATTCTGTAAACTACAGGCCAAACACTGCATCTCGTAAGAGGCCTTATGAACAGTATAACAATGAACGGGATCACAGAGGTCACAGGGAATATTATGAGAGGTATTGGCCAATTACATGGCACATTATTTTTTATTAGCTATTGTTTGGGCTGTTTTTACTATTAAGTTGTCTGAAGAAAGAATGATTATTACTTGACATTAGCACCTAACAACAGAAAGCGGTATATACTAATTGGTTTTATGTTTCTACAGACATCACCATGACAATAAGCGGAGACGAGCAGACGAATTTCGTGGTCAGGGTTACCATCAGCAGGACTTTAGACGAATGGGGTCTGACCACAGGCCACCTATGGGATACCATAGTCAAGGACCTTCGGACCACTATCGGTCATTTCACCCAGAAAAATCTGGGGATTATAAAAGTTCTTCCCAGCAGTCATCAACTCTATCAGACCCTCGTTCTGTTTCACATCCTCGTTCTCCCCCGGCTCAAAGATCTCCTCACGATTCAAAATCTCCATTGGACAGGTCATTAGAACAGCAGAGTACAGACTATAATTGGAACTCCCGGAAATCATAGGGGAGACGGTATCATTGTAAGTTCTCAAATGAAAAGCCCACAATGGCCACTTGCTTAAAGTGGACCTTGCTGCTATAGACTGTGCTCAGTTGAGAGACGGGAATCCTGGATATAATACTATGAGGCATATGGCTCACTTGTCAGTGAGAGTTCAACCTGTGCCAAGCATATGAAGTGAACAGATACATTTCTTATTTCCCATGAGCTTGTTACGTTTTATATCATTTCAATTATGTTTCGAGTGCTTAGGTGATATTTGGGACTCCTCCACAATATGAAACATTTCTTGAAGAATGGGCGGTGTAGTCAACATAACGAAGTCTGCTGCGTTTTCTGAATATGACAAATGTTTAACTTATCTTTCAAATAATAAGTGCTCAGATCATATTTTCTAACAGATTCAGTGAAGAAAAGCCAAGAGTGGCTGCGGCTTCAAAAACGTATGCACAAAATTACTTTTTGTTTTATTAGTTCAGAAAGGGAAAAGCAAATTCATATCCTGTTATGTGGACCTGACACCAAACATACCTAAATCATCTAATACTTTATATTCTCTCCCCCCCCCCCCCCCCCCCCAAGATTTTGAATGACTTGGAACATTTTTCAATATCAAGAGTTGATAAAGAGCAATAGTAAACCTATTTAGGATCCCTCATCATTGAATTGCATCAGGACTGGCAGATTATAACAAACTGACGTTACGGTCAATTAACCCCCATCTGTCTGCACCCACGACGTTCTAATATATATATGATCCACTTACCATTTCAGTATTTTCTAAAATACTAAGCAGGGTTGCCATACTTCTATATACTCACAGTAGTTTTCTTTGTATGATACACAAGCATTGCCCTGCGTGTAGCACTTGATAATACTGTGCAGTTGCTATAAACAGTGCTGTTATTGTGCATAAAAATAATGACAAAGTATGTAAGAATACAACCTAAAAAGATGCAGCAAGCCATCTGCTTTGACACCTTTGTTTTCTAGACTGCTACCATCAGTTGAAAGCGGAAACTTTCAAAATGTGTATTTCTAGTCATTTATATAATCAAATCCCAAAGTGCTGCTTTTGCCAAAAAAATGATATATTCTTAATATAATTGCAGTATTAGGAAGATGGTGTTAACAGACATATTCTGGGTTACTATATGTATGTATTTGTGCCCAGGAGAATTGCTTAATGCTTCGTACATCTAGCTCGGGGACATGGGCCATTCTGCCATAGCGGATACATTTATTTCCAAGTTATGCTACTTGTTTCAGTCCATTTAGATAAGTGTATTTTATATCCTTATTACTATCCATTCTTCTAACTACTGGAACAGATTCCAGCAAGGGGAGATCATTTTTTGTTTCGGTTTTTGGTAAAAATAAGTATGGTATGGAATATAATGATAAAATTTGCACCAATCAGCCGCTCCGGGCACCGGATGTTATGGCACATAATACTATGTACGGAGGCAGAAGCAGTCGGCTCCGTACATTGCATAGCGGCCGTGCTGCAGAACTGCCGGAGCCAACTGCTTCGGGCATGTACATCTGGTACACGGAGGCACCGGACCAGCTGATCTGTGCGGAGTCCGGGTGTCAGACCCCCACAGATCATGTACTAATGACCTATCCGGTGGGGGTGTCAGAAGATGGAAAACTCCTTTAAAGATAAAGTCCACCCTTGAAAAAAATGTTGTATTTTTTTTTTTTTTTATCTGAATAGGTTTCAAATTTGGTGCTGATTAATGTCTCAAATCTTGATAGCAGTCAGAGTTCTGTTTTTTTTGTCTTATACAGTACTCCAAATTCTCTACGTAAACAAAAATGATAAACGCCTGCCTACTTGCATCTGCCACTAGAGGGAGCTTACTGCATACTCTGTAGTAAGTTCATGTATAATAATAATATGTAGTAATCTCCTAAACTCCCTCTAGTGGTAACTGTAGGAAGCCAGCATGGTATCTTCTAAATATTTCAGTTCAGGTGTTTGGAACATTATATCAGATAAATGGAACTCTGACTTCTTTAAAGATCTATTAGTAATACATTTTAAATTTGCCTAGGTATGTTATCCTAATCCTTGTAATTATTGAAGTAAGACAACATTTTATTAGTGTATACTGAGCCAATGTGCCTAAATAGGCCTATAAAAGATAATAGAAGCACATCTAGAAAGATTTGGTGTTACATTTTTTTGGTGTTCACCTTTGCACTAATTCACTGCAGTATTCACTGACTGTATCTGGTGTAAAACCAAAAGAGGTGTTTGCCCCCATATTAATTCTATTAAAATGAATTTTTCTATGTATGAATGACAGAAGGATATCCCACATAGCAGTGTCAGAGTGATGTCATTGTCTGTCCGATGAACTGTACAGCACACTGTTACAGTCAGGTGCAGGTGGAGCATACCTCGTCTTCATCTGATCTAGGGTTGAGAGTAGGCAACCCTCAAATATTACATTATTTATATACAATATAAGAAGATGCCTTTGGTTGGATTTCTGTAAATAATTAAATTGCAATTAATGGCAGAAAATTAAAGAGTGACTAATACACGAATAGTAGTCACTCGGGCAATATTGGGAGCCTCTTTATGAAGAGGTTGTACATGATTGGTTTGTTTGCAGGCACAGTACATCACTTGTCTATAGGCTGCGCCTGGTATTCCAGCTCAGCCCCATTCATTTTCCATTAAAGTGTAACTAAACTTTTAAAAAAAACTTTTGACATGTCATAGTGACACGTCAGTGCTCGGACCCCCACCGATCAAAACATCTAAGACCCCCACCCATCACTAAAACAAAGCAGCAGAAGCGCTCGGGTGAGAGCTGTACCGCTTTGTTTCTGATCGGCTTTCTTTGGGGTAGTGTACAGGCTCAATACTAAGTCTATGAATCCGTACACCGATCAGAAACTTTTACGATCGCTGGAGGTCTCGGTGCTCGGATTCTCACCGATCAAAACTTCTGACATGTCCAAAAAGTTTTTTGAAAGTTTAGTTACCCTTTAACAATGTAAACCCCTGACCATATGAGCTATAAGTAAGGTTATCTGTCTGTCAACCTTGAACACCTAGCACTCTACTATTATTAGGCTTGAATAATACAGAAATCAATTATTAATATCCACCCATTAGTATTTGCAAATTCAGAAATGAAAAAAAAATATTTAAATCAAGATTGTATTAAATAGGCAATTACTACAGAGCCTGGTTTGATAAAGAAAGGGTCACAGTAACTGTACAAGTGCCTTAGTATTTGTGTCTGTCTACAACGTTCTGCAATAGCTAAGCCATTGTTCATTGTAATTTATATGGGGAGTTGTAATATGAAATTCTCACTTACTCCTATGACGGAGGTTTTGTGTGAAAAGGAATGGTCGTCTCCAATCTTGTGCTGTGATCCGTAAAGTGAAAAAGAATCTTCTTGCTTTTTCACATCAGGTATTTGAGTCATGTGCATCTTAAGGGAACTTTGTATTTTCCCATGATCACTGCATGTTTGCTTTGTTGTACAAAAAGGGATGTGACTGCCTAGATGTGATTCTGGACACTGGTACAATGGGAATATTTTCTGAAGTACCTCCAATAGCCTTTACAATGACCTGGTTGTAATAGGAAATTCTTCATGTGAAAACTCTGCAAACAAGAAGTGTCAGTGTTGTCCACCAGATGAATGCAGTGATCTGATTGGTGGCTATGGGCAACATTGGAACTTTTTGCCTGCAGTTTTTTTTTTTGTTTTTTTTTTACATGGGGCCAAGTATTTTCTCTTCAAAATGGCATTTTGTTTTTTTATTATTATTAATTTAAACTCTGTAATTCTTGCAAAAATGATGGTTTATGGGACAATTACATGTACAAAAGTGTTATGTTTATCTGCTGGCAAAAACGGTTTTCCACAGCCAATCTCTGATCTGAATGCAAGTTACCGAAATCCACGAGGCAGTGTATCCGTCACCATCAACTTGTCTTTAGTGACATGATAAAAAGTCTGTGATCAGAGTATCCCTTTAAACCTTAAGACCATACACAGATTCAGCTGGGACATCAGATGCAAAGTCCGATTAGTGCATTAGCTTCTATAATTTTTATTATAGATCTAGTTTTACTTTTTACGTTCTCTATCCAATGAGCACTTTTTTGGATGCCACTGTTTCAGGTCTACCTGTTGCGTAGTAATTAACCAGTATTTTGCTGCACAGTAAAACTTTGACTGAAAACGAATACTTTGTGACTATAAGGCTGGGTTCACACGAGCACATTAACGTCCGTAATGGACGGACGTATTTCGAACTCAGTCCAGGGAGCCGGGCTCCTAGCATCATAGTTATGTACGATGCTAGCAGTCCCTGCCTCTCTGCAGGACAACTGTCCCGTACTGTAATCATGTTTTCAGTACGGGACAGTAGTTCCACGGAGAGGCAGGGACTCCTAGCGTCGTACATCACTATGATGCTAGGAGCCCGGCTCCCTGCACTGAGTTTGAAATACGTCCGTCCATTACGGACGTTAATGTGCTCGTGTGAACCCAGCCTAACTGTGTCTTTATTGTAAATGAAGCAACTATTGTGCTTAACCTTCAGGAAATGTCCTTCAGAAAGGTTGCGGTCAGTCCAGCAGCTAAGGCACGTTTTTCACCTATTTTCAAAAACCAGCATTGGATTCAATAGAGAAGATCCTATTGATTTCAATCCTGGTTTTGAGAAAATATTTTTTAAAAAAGCCTGGGTTGTCACTGTCCCCAGCGATGTTACTGAACAAAACGTAGATGATTATAGGATTCTATGGTCATGTATGTCAAGTTCAGTAGAACGCAGGTATATTATAATACAGGCACTAAAATACAGCCGTATTACAGCCATGTGAAACGTCTTATAAACACTAAAAACCAGGAAAGATTTAGATCATTGTATTCGATAATGAAGTTACGTGTCACAATTAGGAGTAAAGCTATGGCCCATACAGAAGTAGAGGATTTCAATGAGCCATGGCGTTTCTCCTGTTACTGTATAAGGTTTCCATCCCTCTAATCTCTTTTTTTTATTATTTTTTTAAACCGTTCGTCAAAGAAACTTACCAGTTTAAACATTTGTCTCACTGCAAAATCACCCACCCCCATTCTTTAGTAAGCTATGTTATTAATAATTTATATTTGTTTAAAAAAAAAGGCCATTTTCTTTGTGTTTCCCGTGTAAATAGTTTGTTTATATAGTATGTATTAAATTTTCCTACATTGTAAACTGCTGTACTTTTCATTCTTGTATATTAAAATGTGATTGAAATTTTTTTACGTTTGTATTTTACCTGTCTTGTGGCTCTTTTTAGATGTTCGATCTAACTATACAATTGTTGATATCTGCTCCTGAAATGCTTAAAATAAATTGTGCCAACAGGCTGGAATTTAGGACAGGGTAAAACTCATATACAACCCCTTCCAATCCTGCCTCCTTTTATTAATTGTGGGGTCAGAAGTGCCAATCAAGAGGCTGGGAAATGAACCTTGCCCCCAGTTTACTTTGAAGCTCTTCCTGCTTCTTAGGAGTTTGGGCTTTCACGGATCTCGGAAGAGGGTTTATGATCAGCTGTTTCCAAGATCAGCACCTTGGGGCATGTATAGCGCGCACAGTTGCACTTAATTGGCATCGTTCGGTTCTGTTCACACTTTCATTGATTCCATTTTATCAGATGTCCATTGCTCTGACAGCCAGAGTGGTTCCCTATAATTTCCTATGACTCTTCAGACCACCTAGAACAGTGGGGCAGATTTACTTAGACTGGCGCTTCAGACACCAGTCTTAATCCAGACTTCGCTGGTGTAAAACGCGCCAATTTTATTAAGAGGCGCATGCCCCAATAAATTTGGCGTATCCTTGGCTCTCCGTGTGCCAGAAGCTTTAAAGAGGCTCTGTCACCAGATTTTGCAACCCCTATCTCCTATTGCAGCAGATCGGCGCTGCAATGTAGAGAAGAGTAACGTTTTTGTTTTTTTTTTTAAAACGAGCATTTTTGGCCAAGTTATGACCATTTTTATATTTATGCAAATGAGGCTTTCTAAAGTACAACTGGGCATGTTTAAAGTAAAAGTCCAACTGGGCGTGTATTATGTACGTACATCTGGGCGTTTTTACTTCTTTTACTAGCTGGGCGTTGTGAATGGGAGTGTATGATGCTGACGAATCAGCATCATCCACTTCTCTTCGTTAACACCCAGCTTCTGGCAGTGCACAGACACTCAGCGTGTTCTCGAGAGATCACGCTGTGACGTCACTTCCTGCCCCAGGTCCTGCATCGTGTCGGACGAGCGAGGACACATCGGCACCAGAGGCTACAGTTGATTCTGCAGCAGCATCAGCGTTTGCAGGTAAGTAGCTACATCGACTTACCTGCAAACGCCGATGCTGCTGCAGAATCAAATGTAGCCTCTGGTGCCGATGTGTCCTCGCTCGTCCGACACGATGCAGGACCTGGGGCAGGAAGTGAGTGACGTCACAGCGTGATATCTCGAGAACACGCTGTGTCTGTGCACTGCCAGAGGCTGGGCGTTGTGAAGAGAAGTGGATGATGCTTCTATTCACAACGCCCAGCTAGTAAAAGAAGTAAAAACGCCCAGATGTACACACAATACACGCCCAGTTGTACTTTAACTTTAAACACGCCCAGTTGTACTTTAGAAAGCCTCATTTGCATAAATATAAAAATGGTCATAACTTGGCCAAAAATGCTCGTTTTTAAAAAAAACAAAACGTTACTGTAATCTACATTGCAGCGCCGATCTGCTGCAATAGGAGATAGGGGTTGCAAAATCTGGTGACAGAGCCTCTTTAAAGGGGTTTCCCCATCAGAGGCATTTATGACATATCCACAGGATATGTCATATAGATGCGGGTCCCACCTCTGGGTCCCGCAACTATCTCTAGAACAGGGTCCCCTAAACCCCGTTCTGCCGCTCTGTGTTGTGGCAAACTCAAGTAATTCACAACCATGAAGAAAACAGCGTAGCTTGCTGAGCTATGCTGTTTCCGTAACTGGCATAGTAGTGAATGGCAGTTACGGAAGCAGCGTAGCATGCGAGCTACGTTGTTTCCGTAACTGCCATTCAGTTCTATGGGACTTATGGAAACAGCGTAGCTCAGCAAGCTATGCTGTTTCCGTAAATCATGGTCGGGGATAACACGTGTCAGCCGCAACACAGAAGAGGTGGGACCCGCATCTATGTGACATTTATGACATATCCTGTGAATATGTCATAAATGTTTCTGATGGGAAAACCCTTTTAAAACCACTTAACGCACCAGGACGTACCGGTACGTCATGCATTGAAGTGCTTTAAGGCACAGGGACGTACCGATGCGTCCTGGCTAAAAACTGTCACCCTGTCAAAGGACAAGGTGACAGAACTGTGCCGTCAACTGTTTATGACAGTTAATCGGCACAGTAAGACGGCAGGGGACCATTCACAGCGGTCTCCTGCCGGCGATCGCTGTGATTGGTCAGTCAAAGCAGACTGACCAATCACAGCTCCATGACGTGTGTATGTGATGGCGCTGGCTCAGAAGCTGAGCCAGCGTTATCACTGCCGGGAATCAGCTGATCAATGATAAATGCATTGAGGGGTGTAGTTTACCAAATGGGGTCACTTCTCATGGTTTTACACTCACTCTGGTACCTACGAGCGCTCTGCAAATGTGACATGGCGCCCCTACAACAGTCCAGCAAAATCTGTACTCCTTCCATTTTGAGCTCTGCCATGTGCCCAAATAGAAGTTTAGGGCCACACATGGGGTATTGCCGTACTCGGGAGAAATTGGGTAACAAATAATGTGTTGTTTTTTCTCCTATTACCCCTTGTGGGGAAAAAAATTGGGTTCAAAACGACATATTTTTGGGAATTTTTTTTTTTTTCCCATTTTCACTGCCTCATTCTAATACAATCTATGAAACACCTGTGGGATCAAAATGCTCAGTACACCCCTACATGATTACCCTGAGGGGTAAAGTTTCCAAAATGGAGTCACTTCTCAGGGGTTTCTACTGTACGGGTACCTCAGGGGCTCTGCAAATGCGACATGGCGCCCAAAAAGCAATCAACCAAAATCTACATGCCAAGTAGCACTCCTGCCATTCTGAGCCCTGCGGTGTACCCAAACAGCAGTTTATAACCACATATGGGGTATTGCCGTAATCGGGAGAAATTGCTTTACAATTGTTGGGGCGCTTTTTCTCCTTTCTTCCTTGTGAAAATGAAAACAATTCAACATTTTAGTGGAAAGAATGTAGATTTTCATTTTCACTGCATAATCCCAATAATTCAGCAAAAAAACTGTGGGGTCAAAATGCTCACTATACCGCTAGATAAATTCCACAAGGGGTATGGTTTCCCAAATGGGGTCACTTTTGGGGAGTTTCCACTGTTATGGTCCCTCCAGGGCTTTGCAAACAAATCTGAGCTAAAACTACATTTTATTAGAAAAAATTTAGATTTTCAATTTCACTGCATAATTCCCATAAATTCAGCAAAAACCGTGTAGGGTCAAAATGCTAACTAAACCCCTAGAAAAATTCCTTGAGGGGTGTAGTTTCCAAAATGGGGTCACTTTTGGGGAGTTTCCACTGTTATGGTCCCTCCACTGCTTTGCAAACACGACATGCTCCAAAAACCATTCCAGCAAAATCTGCGCTCCAAAATTCAAATGGCCCTCGTTCCCTTCTGAGCCCTGCCGTGGGTCCAAACAGCAGTTTATTACCACATATGGGGTATTGCCGTAATCGGGAGACATTGCTTTACAAATGTTGGGGTGCTTTTTCTCCTTTATTCCTTGTAAAAACTAAAACATCGTTTTTTCAAAAAAAAAGTAGATTTTCATTTTCACAGACAAGTTCCAATAAATGTAACAAAAAACCTGTGGGCTATAAATGCTAACTATACCTCTTGAAAATTCCTTGAGGGGTGTAATTTCCAAAATGGGGTCACTTTAGGGGGGTTTCCACTGTTTTGGCACCACAAGACCTCTTCAAACCTGACATGGCGCCTAAAATATTGTCTAATAAAATAGAGGCCCCAAAATCCACTAGGTGATCCTTTGCTTCTGAGGCCGGTATTTCAGTCCATTACCACAGTAGGGCCACATGTGGGATATTTCTAAAAACTGCAGAACCTGGGCAATAAATATTGAGTTGCGTTTCTCTCGTAAAACCTTCTGTGTTACAGAAAAAACTGTATTACAAATGAATTTCGTAAAAAAAAAATAGAAATTTGTAAATTTCACCTCTACTTTGCTTTATTTCCTGCGAAATGCCTAAAGGGTTAAAATAATTTCTGAATGCTGTTTTGAATACTTTGAGGGGTGCAGTTTTTAAAATGGGGTGTTTTATAGGGGGTTTCTAATAAATAAGGCCATCAAAGCCACTTCAGAACTGAACTGGTCCCTGAAAAAATAGCCTTTTGAAATTTGCTTGAAAATGCGAGAAATTGTAGCTAAAGTTCTAAGCCTTGTAATATCCTAGGAAAATAAAAGCACGTTCGAAAAACGATGGAAACATAAAGTAGACATATAGGAAATGTTAACTAGTAACTATTTTGTGTGGTATTACTATCTGTTTTACAAGCAGACACATTACAATTTAGAAAAATGCAGATTTTTGCAAATTTTCTCAAAATTTTGGTGTTTTTTACAAATAAATATTGAATTTAACGATGAAATTTTTTTAGTATCATAAAGTACAACATGTCACGAGAAAACAATCTCAGAATCGCTTGGATAGGCAAAAGCATTCTGGAGTTATTACCACATAAAGTAACACATGTCAGATGTGCAAAAATCGGCTGTGTCCACAAGGCCAAAATAGGCTTAGACCTTAAGGAGTTAATCTGCTATAAGCAGGCGAAGATTTGCACCATAAATTCAGAGTAAAATTTGCAATTTAATGGCACAAAAATTCATTTCCTCCATTGTTTCTCAAATACCCTCAATAGAGCATCATTTCAAGATATTTTATAGGGCAGGTGTAGGCAACGTTGCAGACAAGGAGATCTACTGGAATAATATGCAAGATTCTGAAGATATACTGCAATAAAATTATTTTCAAGAGGCTGACCCTACTAGTTAGTGTCACCAGAGTACCCCAATTGCCTGAGGATCCCCAATAACTGAGAGCCACATTGCCCCAGAAAAAAAGAATACCTTTAGTCTTAGGCCTTATTCACACGAGCGTATTTCACGTCCGTGTTACGCGCGTTAAAAAAACGCACGCCACACGGACCTATGTAATTCAATGGAGCCATTCAGACAATCCGTGTTTTTCACGCAGCGTGTGTCCGTTGTGTGAAACTCACTGCATATCCTATACTTGTGCGGTTTTTGCGCATCACGCACCCTTTGAAGTCAATGGGTGCGTGAAAATCACGGACGAACATCCGTGTGCTGTGCGTTTTTCACGCAACAGTTGCTAAAGAAATGATGAGAAAAAGAAAACCACCTCCTTCAGTTTATTTTGCTGACGTAAAAACACGTGACATACGGATGACATACGCGGTGTAAAAAACGCAGACACGCACCATACACGGATATCACACGGAACTGCAACGCAGGAAAAACGCTGCGCTTTTTACGCACGCAAAATGGACACGTTCGTGTGAATAAGGCCTTAAGACTTGAGGGGTGGGAGATCGGGCGGCTGCAGCAGGAGCAACCGCTTTTTGAGATAGACATCGGAGTCTGTGCTCTTGTGAAGCACCAGTGTAAACATTGTTATACATAAGATCATTTTTGTACAACTTAACAAAGTATTTCTTTTTGATATTTTTTAGATTTTTGCTGGCCTTTTCTTTTTTTAGTTTTCCATATAAGGTAGTTTTAGGAACATTTTTCTATACGTTATTGTAATATAATTTGCAAGTCATAATTTGTCCACCAGGGGGAAGTATACCCCCGCATCAACCTCTTAAAAGTGAGACGAGAGCTGAAAGAAATTCACTGTGACTATAGCTAGCCTAGGTATGTGCACAAAAAAATCTGCCTCTAAATTCCTTCCAGATTTTTGAGGCAGGTTTTGAAATGCTTTGACGCTTTTTTTGGCACATTTTTTATTAGTCTTCTTTTACGCAGTTTTTTTTCTACGTGTTTTTCTTAATTTAACAAATACAAAATCCGTGGGCAGTTTTTGGTCGTCAAACGCCGTAAAAAAAACCATTTCAAACAAGCGGTGTGTTTTTTTTCTGCCTCCCATTGATTTTCCTAATATAGGGCATGACACCTTTTTTCCGCGAACAAACAAAAAATGCTCTGGAAACAAAACACCTCTACCTCCCATTGAAATCAATAGAGGGAGATTTGGAGTGTTTTTTGGCACTGATGCCGGCAGTTTTCGCGTCAAATTCAGCACCGAAAAAACCCTGTGTCGACTGGGCCGAATAGTTCATAAATATGCATCTCAGTTGTTTATTTCCATATTAATGACTACACCGATCAGCCATAACGTTAAAGTGTAGCTAAACATTTGACAAACTTCTGACATGTCATAGTAACATGTCAAAAGTTTGAATTGGTGGGGTTCCGAGCACTGAGACCCCCACCAATCTCTAGAACGAGAAGCTGAAGTGCTAATGTGAGCGCTCAGCCACTTCGCGTCTGTTCGGCTTTTTCCGGAAAGCCGATGTATCGGAGTACGGGCTCATAGACTTTCTATTGAGTCCGTACACCGAACGCAGAACAGACACGAAGCAGCTGAGCGCTTCAGCTGCTTCGTTCTAGCAATTGGTGGGGGTCTCAGTGCTCGGACCCCCACCAATCTAAACTTCTGACATGTCACTATGACATGTCAGAAGTTTGTCAAGTGTTTAGCTACACTTTAAAACTACCTGCCTAATTTTGTGTAGGTCCCCCTTGTGCCACTAAGACAGTTCTTCCTGTCGACACATGGACTCCACAAGACCTCTGAAGATGTCCTGTGGTATCTGGCACCAAGACGTTAGCAGTAGATCCTTAACCCCTTCCCGCCGCAGCCCTTTTTCAGATTTTCATTTTCGTTTTTTCCTCCCCACCTTCCAAAAGCCATAACGTCTTCATTTTTCCGTCGATATAGTACTATGAGGGCTTGATTTTTGCAGGACGAGTTGTAGTTTTTCGTAGCATCATTTATTTTGCCATAAAATGTACTAGGAAACGGGAAAAAAAATATTTGTGGGGTAGAAAATGAAAAAAACAGCGATTCCTCCATTGTTTTTTGCGCGCCATTTTTATGGAATTCACTGTGCAATTAAAACAACATGTTAACTTTATTCTTTGGGTCAATACGATTACAGCGATAGCAAATATATATAGTTTTTTTCTATATTTTACTACTTTTACAAGTAAAAACTTAAGTGTAAAAAAGAACATTTATTTTGTGTCGCCAAATTCCGAGAGCCATAACTTTTTTATTTTTTCGGCGATTAAGTGGTATGAGGGCTTATTTTTTGCGGGATAAGCTGTAGTTTTTAATAATACCATTTTGGTGTACATGCTATGGTTTGATCACTTTTTATTTAATTTTTTTGTGAGAGAGGAGGTGACCAAAAAATAGAGATTCTGGCGTTTACAATTTTTTTTTTTTTTTACAGCGGGTTAAATAAGGATATATTGTAATAGTTCAGACTTTTACGGACGCGGCGATAACAATTATGTTTATTTATTTATTTTTTTACTATGCTCTAGGGGGAAAATGGGAAAAGGTTTTTTTTTTTACATTTGTAGATATTTTATTTTTTTTACACAAAAAAACAACTTTATTTAACTCATTTTTACTTTTTTTTTTATTAGTCCCCCTAGGGGACTTCAACCAGCGATCATTAGATCGCTTGCACAATATACTGCAATACTAATGTATTGCAGTATATCGTGATTCTGACAGGCATCTATATGCCCTCTTTCTAACGATTTAAATGCTGCGGTTGCTATTGACCGCAGCATTTAACGAGTTAAACTAGCGCGCTCGAGCGAGATGCCCCTCGTTACTCTGAAGTGTTGGCTGTAACAAACAGCC
Source organism: Rhinoderma darwinii (assembly GCF_050947455.1). Lineage (NCBI taxonomy): Eukaryota > Metazoa > Chordata > Amphibia > Anura > Rhinodermatidae > Rhinoderma > Rhinoderma darwinii. The sequence goes on from NC_134689.1 coordinate 313,541,226, forward strand.
GACACCCGCATCGTATGGAGCGGGTTCACTCCGTTAGCACGCTCCATACTTTCCCTACCCGGCTATGACGTAACTGTATGTCATATGTCGGGAAGGGGTTAAAGTCCCGTAAGTTGCGAGGTGGGGCCTACAGGGATCAAACCTTTTTTCTAGCACATCCCACAGATACTAGATCGGCATGGGATCTGGGGAATTTGGATGCCAAGTCAACATCTTAAACTCTTTGTCATGTTCCTCAAACCATTCCTGAACAGGTTTTGCATTGTGCCATGAGGGAGTGTGCTTGGCCTGTAACAATGTTCAGGTAGGTGTTATGTGTCAAAGTAACATCCACATGAATGCCAGAACCCAAGAATTCCCACCAGAACATTGTCCAGAGCGTCACACTGCCTCTGCCAGCTTGCCTTCTTCCCATAGTGCATCCTGGTGCTATCTTTTTCCCAGGTAAGCAATGCACACGGCCATCTACATGATATAAAAGTAAATGTGATTCATCACACCAGGCCACCTTTTTTCATTGCTCCATGGTCCAGTCCTGATGTTCAGGTGCCCATTGTAGGTGCTTTCTGTGGTGGGCAGGGGTCAGCATGGGTCTCTGATCGGTCTGTGACTACGCAGCACGCTGCAATGCACTGTGTGTTCTGACATCTTTCTCTCATAGCCAGCAATAACTGAAGCTCTTCTGTGGGATTGGACGAGACAGGCTAGCCCTCACTTCCCACATGCATCAAGGACCCTGGTGCAGGTTCACCGTTGCCCTTCTTTGGAGAGCTTATGGTAGGTAGTAATCACTGGATATCAGGAACAACCCACAGGACCTGCCGCTTTGGAGATTCTCTGACCTAGTTATCTCGCCATCACAATTTGGTCCTTGTCAAAGTTGCTCGGATCCTTAAAGAGGCTCTGTCACCACATTATAAATGCCCTATCTCCTACATAATGTGATCGGCGCTGTAATGTAGATAAAAACAGTGGTTTTTATTTTGAAATACCATCATTTTTGAGGAAGTAATAAGCAATTTTAGATTTATGTTAATTTGTAATGGCAGGGGAGTAGGGAAACAGACAGTGAGCCCTAATCTCCCCACCACTTAGTCCCTGCCTACTTGCAACGACCCGCCCTAGGCGACGGGGTACAACTGGGCGACGGTCCCTACGCTCAGTAGGTGCACGACAGACAAACAGACAGACAAGGGGACACAAGCAAAGGGAAATGGGGCAGTTGCCCACGGCAGCACCGTGAGCAACAAGAGAGGTGAACGAGCCGAGTCAAACCAGGAATGTACGAGGTACCAAACGCAGAGCAGGAGAGTAGTCAGTAAGCCGGGGTCAGTATGAAGCAAAGTCAAATAGCTAGGAGCTGCAGCAAGGCCAGGAAACCACACGAGAAGAATCACAAGCAAAGGAGGAACAGGAAAGGCAGGTATAAATAGACAGAGGGCGGGAGCTAGCTCCGTCTGGCCAGGCTGCGATAGGCTCTCCCACTCCTAAGCCTGCCATCCTGAGTGGTGGAAGATGGAGTCAGTCTCAGAGACATAGAACCAGGTGCAGACTGATTACCCATGGGCGTATACACAGAAGTTGTGCCTGGCAGATCCTTTACAGTATCCCCCCTCTTATGAGGGGCCACCGGACCCTTTCTAAGTGGACCTGGTTTATTGGGGAAACGAAGATGGAACTTCCTGACCAATACCCCAGCGTGAACATCCCGGGCGGGTACCCAAGTCCTCTCCTCAGGCCCGTATCCTCTCCAATGGACCGAGTACTGGAGGGAGCCTTGGACCATCTTGCTGTCCACAATCTTGGCCACCTCGAATTCCACCCCCTCAGGGGTGAGAACAGGAGGTTTCCTCGAGGGAGCCCTGGACGGGGAGCAGCGTTTAACGAGGGAGGCATGAAAAACGTTGTGTATACGAAAAGATGGGGGCAACTCCAGTCGGAAGGAGACAGGATTGAGGACTTCAATGACCTTATACGGCCCAATAAACCGGGGAGCAAACTTCTTGGACGGGATCTTAAGGCGCAAGTTCTTAGAAGATAACCACACCAGATCCCCGACCATAAACAAGGGTTTAGCAGAACGTCTTCTATCAGCCTGAGTTTTTTGTATACTCTGGGACGCCTCTAGGTTCTTCTGAACCTGGGCCCAGACTGTGCACAGTTCCCGATGAATGACCTCTACCTCGGGATTGTTGGAACTACCAGGTGAAACGGAGGAGAACCATGGATTAAACCCAAAATTACAGAAAAAGGGGGAGACCCCTGACGAGTTACTGACCCGGTTATTAAGGGAAAATTCGGCGAGGAGAATGAATGAGACCCAATCAAATTGACAGTCAGAGATAAAACACCTTAAATATTGTTCTAGAGACTGATTAGTCCTCTCAGTTTGGCCATTAGTTTCAGGATGGAAGGCAGAGGAGAAGGACAGATCAATCTCCAACTTTTTACAGAAGGCTCTCCAAAACAATGAAACAAATTGTACCCCTCTGTCCGAAACAATATTGACAGGGACCCCATGGAGACGCAGGATGTGTTTGACAAACAAGGTAGCTAACGTCTTAGCATTGGGTAGTTTCTTGAGGGGCACAAAGTGGCACATCTTACTGAAGCGGTCTACTACCACCCACACCACCGACTTGCCTTGAGATGGAGGCAAATCGGTGATAAAATCCATGGAGATATGGGTCCAAGGTCTCTGGGGAATGGGCAAAGAACGTAGTAACCCTGCTGGTCGGGACCTGGGAGTCTTGGACCTGGCACAAACCTCACAAGCGGCAACGTTGGCCTTAACGTCTTTAGGCAACGCAGGCCACCAATAGTTTCTGGCAATGAGGTGTTTGGTACCCAGGATGCCTGGATGACCAGATAGTGCGGAGTCATGATTTTCCCTAAGTACCCTTAGCCGGAGTTGCAGGGGAACAAACAGCTTGTTCTCAGGAAGGTTCCCGGGGGCTGAACCTTGATCAGCCGCAATTTCGGAGACTAAATCAGAATCAATAGAGGAAATGATTATACCTGGAGGCAAAATACAAGCAGGATCTTCCTCCGAAGGAGGGCTGGCCATGAAGCTACGCGACAGTGCATCAGCCTTAATATTTTTAGACCCAGCCCTATAGGTAACCAAAAAATTGAATCTGGTAAAAAATAACTCCCAACGAGCTTGTCTCGGGTTTAGCCTCCGGGCAGATTCTAGGAAAACCAGATTCTTGTGGTCGGTAAGGACCGTTACCTGGTGCCTAGCCCCCTCCAGGAAGTGGCGCCACTCTTCAAATGCCCATTTAATGGCTAAGAGTTCGCGGTTGCCAATATCATAGTTACTCTCAGTGGGCGAAAACTTCCTGGAGAAGTAGGCACAGGGACGGAGATGGGTGAGGGACCTGGTACCCTGGGACAAGACAGCCCCCACTCCCACCTCGGATGCGTCAACCTCCACGATAAATGGCTCCATTTGGTTGGGCTGGACCAGCACCGGAGCCGAGATAAAGCACTTCTTAAGGACCTCAAAAGCCTGGACAGCCTCAGGAGGCCAGTGGAGGAGATCAGCCCCTTTGCGAGTGAGGTCCGTAAGAGGCTTAGCGATGACCGAGAAGTTAGCAATAAATCTCCTGTAATAATTAGCGAACCCCAAGAAACACTGTAACGCCTTCAGGGAGGCAGGTTGGACCCATTCCGCCACAGCCTGGACCTTGGCGGGGTCCATGCGGAATTCATGAAGAGTGAGGATTTGACCCAAAAATTGTATCTCTTGCACCCCAAACACACATTTTTCGGTCTTAGCAAACAGTTTGTTTTCCCGAAGGACCTGGAGCACCTTCCTGACATGCTCAATGTGGGAGGACAAGTCCTTGGAAAACACGAGAATGTCATCAAGGTACACTACAAGAAATACCCCCAGGTAATCCCTTAAAATCTCATTTATGAAATTCTGGAAGACCGCGGGGGCATTACACAACCCAAAGGGCATGACGAGGCATTCGAAATGACCTTCGGGCGTGTTAAACGCAGTCTTCCACTCATCCCCCTCTTTGATGCGGATAAGGTTATACGCCCCCCGTAGATCAAACTTAGAGAACCATTGGGCCCCCTGGACTTGAGTAAAGAGATCAGGAATCAAAGGAAGGGGATACTGGTTCCTTACAGTGACCTTATTCAAGTTACGGTAGTCAATGCATGGCCTAAGACCACCATCCTTCTTCCCTACGAAGAAGAAGCCAGCACCTACCGGAGAAGTAGAGGGGCGAATGTAACCCTTGGCCAGGCATTCCTGGATATACTCTCTCATGGCTTCACGTTCGGGACAAGAAAGGTTAAATATCCTACCCTTAGGGAGCTTAGCTCCTGGTACCAAATCGATAGCACAATCGTATTCTCTATGAGGAGGTAACACTTCGGAAGCCTCCTTAGAGAAAACATCGGCGAAGTCCTGAACAAACTCAGGTAGCGTGTTCACCTCCTCAGGGGGAGAAATAGAATTAACAGAAAAACATGACGTCAAGCATTCATTACCCCATTTAGTAAGCTCCCCAGTATTCCAGTCAAACGTGGGATTATGCAACTGCAACCAGGGAAGGCCTAAAACCAAATCGGACGATAATCCCTGCATCAACAGTACAGAGCACTGCTCCAAATGCATGGAGCCAACAAGGAGTTCAAAAACAGGGGTATGCTGAGTAAAATAACCATTAGCAAGAGGAGTGGAGTCGATACCCACTACCGGGACAGGTTTAAGCAAATCAATCGAAGGCATAGCTAGAGACATAGCAAATTCCACAGACATGATATTAGCAGAAGACCCTGAATCCACGAAGGCACTGCCGGTAGCAGACCTACCACCAAAAGAGACCTGAAAGGGAAGCAAGATTTTATTACGTTTCATATTTACAGGAAATACCTGTGCGCCCAAGTGACCTCCCCGATAATCACTTAGGCGCGGAAGTTTTCCGGCTGCTTATTCTTACGCCTAGGACAGGTGTTCACTTGATGTTTGTCATCCCCACAATAGAAGCAGAGACCATTCTTCCTGCGGAACTCTCTACGTTGTCGGGGGGACGCGGAGGCCCCGAGTTGCATAGGTACCTCCGAGTCTTCCGTGGAAGAGCGAAGCAACGGGACCTCGGGAGGCATCATGGGGGAGTCAGAGGGGAAAACACAAAACCATTCAAGTTGTCGTTCCCTGAGACGTCGGTCAAATCGTACCGCTAAAGCCATAACCTGGTCTAAGGAGTCAGAACAGGGATAGCTAACTAGCAGGTCTTTCAGGGCGTTTGACAGACCCAACCTAAACTGGCACCTTAAGGCAGGGTCATTCCACCGAGAAGCTACGCACCACTTCCTAAAGTCAGAGCAATACTCCTCCACAGGTCTCTTACCCTGACGTAAGGTCACCAGCTGACTCTCGGCAAAGGCAGTCCTGTCAGTCTCGTCATAAATGAGTCCGAGAGCAGAAAAGAAACGGTCAACGGAGGAAAGTTCAGGGGCGTCAGGAGCCAAGGAGAAGGCCCATTCTTGGGGCCCTTCCTGGAGCCGGGACATAATTATACCCACCCGCTGGCTCTCAGAACCTGAGGAGTGGGGCTTTAAGCGAAAGTAGAGCTTACAACTCTCCCGAAAGGAGAGAAAAGTCCTCCGGTCCCCTGAGAACCGGTCAGGCAACTTGAGGTGGGGTTCAAGAGGTGAGGTGTACTACCATGGCAGCGTCAGGCTGGTTGACCCTCTGAGCCAGGGCCTAGACCTGTAGGGAGAGACCCTGCATTTGCTGAGCCAGGGTCTCAGGGGGGTCCATAATAGAGTGAGGGACCAGGGTAGCCTAGGTATATGGGCTTGTGATTATGTAATGGCAGGGGAGTAGGGAAACAGACAGTGAGCCCTAATCTCCCCACCACTCAGTCCCTGCCTACTTGCAACGACCCGCCCTAGGCGACGGGGTACAACTGGGTGACGGTCCCTACGCTCAGTAGGTGCACGACAGACAAACAGACAAGGGGACACAAGCAAAGGGAAATGGGGCAGTTGCCCACGGCAGCACCGTGAGCAACAAGAGAGGTGAACGAGCCGAGTCAAACCAGGAATGTACGAGGTACCAAACGCAGAGCAGGAGAGTAGTCAGTAAGCCGGGGTCAGTATGAAGCAAAGTCAAATAGCTAGGAGCTGCAGCAAGGCCAGGAAACCACACGAGAAGAATCACAAGCAAAGGAGGAACAGGAAAGGCAGGTATAAATAGACAGAGGGCGGGAGCTAGCTCCGTCTGGCCAGGCTGCGATAGGCTCTCCCACTCCTAAGCCTGCCATCCTGAGTGGTGGAAGATGGAGTCAGTCTCAGAGACATAGAACCAGGTGCAGACTGATTACCCATGGGCGTATACACAGAAGTTGTGCCTGGCAGATCCTTTACAAATTACTTTCTTAATGCCCAACTGAGCGTTTTTTACCTTTTGACCAAGTGGGCGTTGTAAAGAGGAGTGTATGACGCTTACCAATCAGCGTCATACACTTCTCTCCATTCATACTCAGCACAGCGTGATCTAGCGAGATCATTCTGTGCTGTCACATACACCCCCATTAACTTTACTGAAGTGTCTTGAGAGTGAATAGACATTGCCTCCAGCCAGGACGCGATGTCTATTCACACTCCCGACACTTTGGTAAAGTTTGTGTGGGACTTACTCACAGCACGAGATCACGCTACTGCTGTCATTCATAGCGTGATCTCCCGATGGTCAGCGTCATACACTCCTCTTTACAACGCCCACTTGGTCAAAAGGGTAAAAAACGCCCAGTTGGGCATTAAGAAAGTAATTAGCATAAATCTAAAATTGCTCATAACTTGCTCAAAAATGATCGTTTTTCCAAATAAAATCCACTGTTATCTACATTACAGCGCCGATCACAGTATGTAGGAGATAGGCCTCTTTAAGCTTGCCCGTTTTCCTGCTTCCAACACATCAAGAACTGACTGTTCACTTGCTGTTTAATATATTCCATCCCTTGACAGATGTCATTGTAAAGAGTGCAAATGTAGGATTAGTAGTGTTAAACATAGCTATTCCCCATTTCACTTATTTACACTAGTTTTTATTAAATATCCCTGATGGATTAAACCACGGTTGTCTACAGATGGGAAGCAAATTGAAGGGGTCAAAGAAATCCAACATGGCAACTAATTTTCTCCTATGTGTGGCTGTGGCAGTCCAGATGTACATCATTAGATCTTTCCTGCATTCATTGGCATACCTACCATAGAGTTAGGGTGCACGTCTATAGGGCTCAACACTGAACTGCATTCCCTGCTTTCTGTGATGGTGTCATAGCGACAAATTTGCGGTTGCTCACCAAATTGGAAAAAATGTAGTTCATTTTAGCAATAAGTGGTTAACAGAACAAGCACCTGTAGTACACAGACTGCGGTTTGCATGTAAAAGCTGCCATAGGGACTAGCCTAGTATGTTGATCTTTGTGCTCATTCCTATAGCCGCCTATATGAAAGCAGACATGTAAAAAATGTCCCCCACCCGCTCTCCTAAGTCTATGAGAGCAATGCTTGGGGGAAAAAGTTTTAACACTACACGTGCTGGTATTGTGAACCCAACTTTCTGAAAGGGAAATTCTCATATTCTGAGCCGGGCAGGTAAATCTGATCACATTATTCTAGTGCCTCTAAGGGTAAGGCCACACGGAGCGGCCATGACACGGTCGCAATGCGGCCAACAACTGCGCCGGCACCATGTTCGGTGCGGCTGTCAAATAGCCAGTTACTGGCCGCACGTTAATGCGGGTAAACCGTCCCTTTAGCTGCAAAATCGTGCGGCCATGAATTAATGCACTCTTTATGGCCGCACGATTTTGCAAGTTACAACAAGTTACCCCCTATTCATTCTCTATGGCAGCGCCAGAAAATGCCGAACACTGCACTCGGAATGAATGGAGCGTCAGTGCGCATGAGCATGTAACCGGAATACTCCTTAACGAGGTATTTGACAGCCGCGCCTACATAGTGCCAGCACGGTTGTTTGCCACATTGCGACCATGTCAGGGCCGCTCCGTGTGGCCTTACCCTAAGGTGATGTTCACACGCTTACTAAAAAACGTCTGAAAATACGGAGCTGTTTTCAAGGGAAAACAGCTGATTTTCAGCCGTTTTTTTAGCAACTCGCGTTTTTCGCAGCGTTTTTTCCACTGCATGGACTATGAAACTGTGTATTTACTATTTAAAATTTGCAGATAACATATAAAAATACTTTTGACCCAATTTAAAAATAAATAAATAAGTAAGGCGTAACTAGGAAGTACTCACATTGCAAACAATACACAGGGAATTTCCCTCCTGATTCCTTAAACACAGGAGAACAATGGCAATTGTTAGAAGTTTTTTTATTTAAAAAACACAATGTAAATCAGGAGCATAAAGCGCCTGATGCCACAGACTTAAAGGGAATCTGTCACATTGAATATGCAGTCTGATCTGCTGCAAGCATGTTACAGAGCAGAAGGAGCTGAACAGATTGATATATAGTTTTATGGGAAAATATTCTGTAAAATTTGTATTTTATTCATTTAAATCCCTGCTCGGTCTGGGCATAGGAGTCCAGTGGGCGGTCCTACCCAGTGATTGACAATCTCTGTGTGCACACTTGCATGGAAGGCTGTCAGTCACTGAATAGGAATGCCCTCTGGACTCCTATGGCCAAAGTGAGCAGGGATTTAAATACATGAGTAAATGAATAACATACAAGTTATACTGAATCTTGTCCTACAAAACTATATGCCAAACTGCTCATTTCCTCCTGTTCTATAACATGCTGCCCGTAGATTGGACAGCTTGTTATAAAGTGGACCTGGCATGTTTAACATTCCAGGTCCCCTTTAAGCCCATTCCTGACTGTTGGCCCGACGCGATCACGGGCAGTCTATGGGTTCTCATTGCATCCTGGGGCAAGGCTTAATAGGAGACAGCAAAAAGCACAATAAACTGTAATACATAAGTATCGGAGTGTATTGTACAAGCGATCGCATGTTCAAGTCCCCTAGTGGGTCTTAAAAAAAAGTTAAATAAAGTTTTTAGGAATATAGAAAAAAAATATTAAATTATTTAAAGCTAAAAAGAATGGGGCTGTGATGCAGTTCTTTGCACAGCCAGTGGTCAAGAGCGCTGATGTTTAGGGAAAACTTTTAAGAACATGCAGCATTAAATCAGTCTCAGGATTGGTGGGGATCCCAGAACTTAAACCGTCATGATCATAAAGTGATGTAATATCCTAGTGATGGGAGTAACCTTTATGGCCTTGATCACACAGTGCAGATTTGATGCAGATTTTGCCTGCATTTTTTAAGCTAAAACCAAAATTGGATCCAGGAGAGAATACACTTTGAGGCCTTCCTTTGTATGTTTCTTCTAGTTTGGTTTCAATCCTGTCGTTGGCTTTAAAAATATATGCAAAATCTGCACTATGTGAACAAGGCCTTAAAGTTGGGACAAACCGCTATATCTCGAGTCAAAGGCCCTTAACATTTTTAGATCGAGTCATATTAAAGTTGCTGTACAGGATTAGAAAAACATGGATGCTGTCTTCCAAAAACAATTTACCTTTGGAAGGGAAGGAAAAGAAAACAGGGGGATTTTATGTACATTTACTTAAAATCACTGAAAAAGACCATACTTAGGCTAGATTCACATGAGCATGTTCGGTCCATAAAGGACGGAACGTATTTCGGCCGCAAGTCCCGGACCGAACACACTGCAGGGGGCCGTGCTCCTAGCATCATAGTTATGTACGACGCTAGGAGTCCCTGCCTCTCCGTGGAACTACTGTCCCGTACTGAAAACATGATTACAGTACGGGACAGTTGTCCCGCAGCGAGGCAGGGACTCCTAGCGTCATACATAACTATGATGCTAGGAGCCCGGCTCCCTGCAGTGTGTTCGGTCCGGGACTTGCGGCCGAAATACGTTCCGTCCTTTACGGACCGAACATGCTCGTGTGAATCCAGCCTTGCTGATACAAGGGCAGGTTAAGCACCAATTTCCAGCAGCGTGCAGACAAGCCACAATGTTATATGGGGAAGTAACACAGGAGTAAGATACTGATGAACACCCACTCTCACACCCATCATCCTGCCTAGTATTAGAGTATGTTCACACGCAAACGCAAAATATGTCTGAAATTACTGAGCTGTTTTCAGGCAAAAACAGCTCCTGAATTTCAGAAGTTTTTGCAAGTACTCGCGTTTTTCGCAGCGTCTTTTACAGACGTAATTGGAGCTGTTCTTCATTGGAGTCAATGAAAAACGGCTCCAAAAACGTCCCAAGAAGTGACATGCACTTCTTTGATGCGGGCGTATTTTTAAGCGCCGTCTTTTGACAGCGACGCGTAAAATTACAACTCGTCTGAACAGAACATCGTAAAACCCATTGCAAGCAATGGGCAGATGTTTGCCGATGTAATGGAGCCATCTTTTCAGGCGTAATTCGAGGCGTAAAACGCCTGAATTACGTCTGGAAATAGGTCGTGTGAACATACCCTTACAATTACATACAGATAAGACTTCTATAAGGTGCCAGTCACACATTTACTTGTAGTGCACCATGTTGGCTTACAGCCTATTGGTAACGCCCATACTATTAGGGCACATTCACACGTTGCTGTTGAATTCCGCGGCGGACAGTCCTCAGTGGAATTCTGCAGCAGCCGTTTTTTACATTTGTATCAATACATTTTTAGGAAAGTTAGTTTCAGACGTTGCAGAAAATAACTGTGCGGAAATTGTTCTGCGGTACAGATTTTCCCTCCTCCGCAGCATGCTCATGACGTTGCGGAGAAGAAGCGGAATTTCACTGCAGATTTCAGCCTTTGCAATGCAAAGACTGAAATCTGTGGCAAGTCCACTGTGATATCTGCAACGTCTGAATTACCTGTCAAATATGCAAATGTTGGTGCAGATTCGTTGCGTAATTGCCCCAAATCTGCACCAACATTTGCAGCGTAAAAGTTCCGCCAAGTCTGAACGTGCCCTTAGACCAGACAAGCTGCCCAGCACCTTATAATTGTACCACACTGAGGGTATGTTCACATGTCTTAACAAATTACGTCTGAAATTACGGAGCTGTTTTCAGGCGAAAACAGCTCCTGAATTTCAGGCGTTTTTGCAAGTACTCGAGTTTTTTGCGGCGTCTATTACTGACGTAATTAGAGCTGTTTTTCAATGGAGTCAATGAAAAACGGCTCCAAAAACGTCCAAACAAAGTGACTTGCACTTCTTTGACGAGGGCGTCTTTTTACGCGCCGTCTTTTGACAGCGACGCGTAAAATTACACCTCGTCCGTCTGAACAGAACATCGTAAAACCCATTGCAAGCAATGGGCAGATGTTTGCAGGCGTAATGGAGCCGTCTTTTCAGGCGTAATTTGAGGCGTAAAACTCCTGAATTATGTCTGAAAATAGGCCGTGTGAACATACCTTAAGTGCTGACACCCCATTCTCCCCCAACATCACAAGGCCAGCATGCATCTTGCAAAAATATCTATGAGTAACATGAGGTATTAGTTGATATTTTGGCCAACTTTATGTACATTTATCAACATTTCAAAGCAGGTTTAGTAGATGTAAAATATATGAATCAGCCAAACAGGAAAGTTCCATGTGAAAAAGTAACTTTAAAACTATGATGGAGTAAAGTCCAGTTCCACAGTAGTGACGGCAGCATCAATTGCCTACTATAAGATCCTGAACAAAGCTGGGCTATAGCATGGCCAAAAGGTGCAATTGCCAAAGTATCTCCACTATGTCCCCATCACGTGAATCCCATTTCTAAACTTCCTTATGGCTAGTCGTCTTGAACTTATGTCATGGCATAGGCTGTGCAATTATTTAGGCACCGTTATTCGTGGGCATTCTCATGGTATGTTTTATAGACCTTTGGCTCAGACGCATGAGATGGACCTTAGCTTAATCCTTTTCCTGGCACAGGATTAAAGTGGTAGAAATATAGTTCTTAACCTGTTGCCATGTTTCTGTAATGTTATGAGTAGGACATTTTTGGTATCTGCCACTGGAGAACCACATACTGGATCCCAAGTGCCATATATTGAAGAACACGGCCCTAAATGATAAATGTGAAGTGATTTCTGTATGCAGGTTTCCTTACCACCGCCATGTTTTCCTATGGAAATTTACACTGTATGGGATACTTACACAGTACACCTACAGGAGCTTTTATGACATCCCATTCTAACTACAGAGGCATTAATATGTAGTTGGTCCCCCCTTTGAAGCAGAAATAGCTTCCACTCTTCTAAGAAGGCTTTCTACAAGATTTTGGAATGTGTCTGTGGGAATTTTTGCCCATTCACCAAGAATAGCATTTGTGAGGTCAGACATGGATGTTGGACGAGAGGGCCTGGCTGCTAATCTCCATTCTAGTTCACCCCAAAGTGCTTGATGGGATTAAGGTTAGGGCTCTGTGTGAGCCAGTCAAGATCTTCCTCACCAACCTCACCCAACCATGCCTTTATGGACCTTGTTTGTGCACTAGAGCACAGTCATGCTGGAACAAAAGAAAAGGACCTTCCCCAAACTGTTCCCACAAAGTTGGAATCATGCAATTGTCCAAAATGTCTTGGTATGGTGAAGCATTAAGATTTCACCTCACTGGAACTAAGGGGTCTAGGCCAACCCCTGAAAAACAATACTATAGGATTATCCCTCCTCCACCAAACTTTAGTTTGCACAATGCAGTCCAGCAGGTTATGTTCTCCTGGCATTCACCAAACCCAAACTCGTCCATCAGACTCCCAGATAGAGAAGCGTGATTTATCACTTCACAGAATATGTGAGTCCAGCGGCGGCGTGCTTTACACCACTACATCCGACACATTGTGCTTAGATAATTCATGCAGCTGCTCGGCTATGGAAACCCATGCCATGAAGCTCCTGGCGCACAGTTTATGTGCTGCTGTTAATGCCAGAGGAGGTTTGGAACTCTGCAGTTATTGAGTCAGCAGAGAGTTGGTGACTTTTTTTTTTAATCATTGAAATTTTTATTGAGCTTTTTCAACACATTACATAGGAAAAATACCTCCAAGCTTCAGCACCCAAGGTTCTCAACCTGAGAAGTCCTACAAAGGAGTGCACAAAACAACATAACAGAAAATCAACTAAACAGAAAACAAAATAAATAAAAAAAGACATTCATATACATACTGTGACTCTGTTCAGACATATTCATGACTTATTTATAATATTTTGAGCTTTTCCATAAATCCCACGCCGCCACCTTAGTATGAGGTGTGTTAAAGTAATAGAGGAAGGACGGTTCATGTCTACAATCTATGTTAACTCTTCTAATTACCTCTAATAAGGATGGAGGGACGGAAGACTTCCACAATTTAGCTATTGACATTCTTGCAGCTATGAGAATATGTTGAGAAATCAGTCGGACTTGAGAGTTGGTGACTTTTATACACTATGCACCTCAGCACTCTGCGACCCCGCTCTGCAACTTTACGTGGTCTGCCACTTCGTGGCTGAGTTGCTGTGGTTCCTAAACGCTTTCACTTTGCAGTAATACCACTCACAGTTGATCATGGAATATCTAGAAGAAAAGAAATGACACAAACTGACTTGTTGCAACGGTGTTGTCACAGAACTGACTAATAAGCCATCAGCAGCAAGAACGGTAACCCTATTGAGGTAATTTTAAACAAGAAGAGACACGGGAACACCATAGATATGATATAGAAATCAACCTGTAACTAAAAAAAAATTATGCAAAAAAAACGCTTATATAGCCGCATCACAAAAGGTCAACTCTTTGTATAGCAGACGAGGGACTCAGTAAAGGGGATGATATATCTGGTAGAAAGCAAAATCTCACCTTGTAGATATGCTGCCACCCCGATTAGGGTGATCCCACTATCTGGAGCCTCCTAATTGCACCCTAATTGGTCCCTCTGAAAGGGCATAGACAAATAATAGCAGTAACGTCTACTATAATTATATGATATGACCGAAAAGAGAAAAGATGCCACAAGACAAGAACATATGAGAAAATAGAAAAGTACTTTAATGAAAATTACACATAAATACATAATGATAAAAAAGAATCCATCAACCAACAGGTTAAAAAAGACATGCACGCCATGCACTATACAAGGTAAGTAACGTCTAAGGTAGACAAAGGGTATAATCTGGTAATAAGGGTACGTCGGTACATAAATGTAAATGAATACAAAATGACTACAAATGTATGCCAGATGAAATGGTCAAAGGAGAAATACTCAAAGGTATAAAGATAATACCATAAATGGATAACATCAATGTATGGACAAATGTGAACAACAGGCTACCCCCAGACGAAGGCAGTTGAACCGAAACGCGCGTTGGGGCAGACACATTGCCGTGCACTCACCTGGACGTTAAATGGGTACGTGCTCCATCATCATATGTTGTTCACATTTGTCCATACATTGATGTTATCCATTTATGGTATTATCTTTATACCTTTGAGTATTCCTCCTTTGACCATTTCATCTGGCATACATTTGTAGTCATTTTGTATTCATTTACATTTATGTACCGACGTACCCTTATTACCAGATTATACCCTTTGTCTACCTTAGACGTTACTTACCTTGTATAGTGCATGGCGTGCATGTCTTTTTTAACCTGTTGGTTGATGGATTCTTTTTTATCATTATGTATTTATGTGTAATTTTCATTAAAGTACTTTTCTATTTTCTCATATGTTCTTGTCTTGTGGCATCTTTTCTCTTTTCGGTCATATGTAATGCTTTAGGATGCTTCATGGGTATACACCCCAGGATCTGGTTCATAATTGAATACATGCTTGCTGACGGATGCATCTTTACTCTATCTGAACCTTTTTAGATCCATGTTGTGCTTTTCGGTTATATAATTATATGATGTCAATAATCAGGGATAAATAAAGACATAAGAAAGATCAAATATGTCTTAAACAAAATGTTTCCACTCCACAACCCCTGATTAGTAAATTACTCTGCCTACACAGGGCCGCCATCAGGGGGGTATTAGGGGTAGTGGTGTGAGGGGCCCGGCCAAAACTAATTGAAAGGGGGGCCCGGCAACTGCCTCGACATTCTTTTGGTAGGAAAAAACGGGCCCCTGCAATGGGGCCCGTTTTTTTCACCAAAAGAATGTCGTGAGCTGCTGCTGCTGCTGCTGCTGCGGGCCCCCTCCCCTCGTCATGGGGGGCCGTCAAACCGTCCGCCCGCGCGCGCACCCGATCTCGCGCACAATGAAACTGCCGCGCGTGCGCACTCGCGAGCGCGCATCCACGAACGCCCGCACTGGAGACCGTCCGCGCGCGCACCCGCGATCGACCGCGCGCGCACCCGCAAACGAAGCGCGCGCACCCGCGACCGGCCGCGCGCGCACCCGCGAACGAAGCGCGCGCAGCCGCGGACACACATGGACAAAACTTACCTGGAGCCTGGCTGGAGGTGAAGGACTGGACGTCTGGACCGAAGACCTCCCCTGGAAGACATCGCCGGAAGAGGACTGGAGTGGGAGCAGCTCTTCTGACACACAGTGAGTAAATTATCTCAAAGTGTTGTTTATGTATGGCCCTGTTTACACAGTATTTTGCAGGCAAAAAAAAATCTGCCTCAAAATTCCTTAAAGAATTTTGAGGCAGATTTTGACCTGCCCACACTATCTTGCCGCGTTTTTTTGCTGCGTTTTTTGCTCGCGGCGATTGAGGACAGCAGACAAAAAACGCAGCGAAAAATGCATTTTCTGCCTCCCATTGATTTAGATGGGAGGTCAGAGGCGGAACCGCGGCAAGAAAGGACGTGCTGCTTTTTCTTTTTTCCGCGACTGGCTCCCATTGATTTCAGATTAAATCAATGGGAGGCGGTTTTGGAAGTGGTTTGGTGCTGATTCTGACGCAGCGTCCGAGTCAATGTCAAGGCCCAAAAACTCTGTGAACTGGGCCTTATTGTTAGGGCTTATTCAGACGAACGTGTAATACGTCCGTGCAACGTGCGTGATTTTCACGCGCCTCGTACGGATCTATGTTACTCTATGGTGCCGTGCGGACTGTCAGTGATTTTCACACAGCGTGTGTCCGCTGCGTAAAACTCACGACATGTCCTATATTGGTGCATTGTTCGCGCATCACACACCCATTGAAGTCAATGGGTGTGTGAAAATCACGCTCAGCACTTCCGCAGCCGTATAAACTATGAATGAAATTAGAAAAGCACCGCGTGCTACAAACATACAAACAGAGTGTCATAATGATGGCGGCTGCGCGAAAATCACGCAGCCGCGCATCATACGCTGCTGACACACGGAGCTGTTATGGACCTTTTGCATGCGCAAAATGCCACGTTTTTTGCGCGTGCAAAAAGCACACGCTTGTGTAAATCCGGCCTTAGGGTAGGAACACACTAGGCATGAACACTGCGGATTTTATGCAACACATTTTATTGTGGATAATCCGCAGCGTATCACAGTCGCAGCAGAGTGGATGAGATTTGAACAAATCTCATCCACACGCTGCAAAAATAATGGACCTGCAGTGTGACTTTGGCTTTTTAAGTCGCATGTCAATGTATTCTATGGAATCGCTGCTCCTCTGTTGCGGAAATGCTGCGATTCTGCCGCAAAAATCACACAAGAGAAGAAAAAAAAGGTACTTTTTTAAATTGATAAAGTTTAGACTTGCCCCGGCCGTAGTCCTGGTGACGCGATCCTCTATTCTTAGCGCAGCTCGGCCTCCTGTCATGACGTTTCATCCCATGTGACTGATGCAGCGGTCACATGGTCTACAGCGTCATCCCAGGAGGCGGGGCTACGTTCAGAAGAGAGAGATGCGTCACCAGGACTACGGCCAGGGCAAGTCTAAACTTTTTTTTCCCTGCAGGATTCCCGCAGCGGACACGCCTCACGAAACCTGCGCCACTATTTGGTGCGGTTTTGCTGGCAGAATTCCCTGCGGCTCCCGGGATAAGCTGTGTAGTTTTACTCAGCATATCCGCCTAGTGTGTCCCTTATGATGTCGCTCCTGGAGCTGCTGCCGCTCTCTAAATAGCCAGTTGGTCCAGTAGAATTTGGAATTATTTTTTTTTGTGAACCAGCTTAAAAAAATACAAAACTTTTGTGTTAAGGCCTGTTCACATCACCGTTCGCTTCCGCTCCGGGGTTCCTTCTGAGGTTTCTGTCGGGTGAACCCCGCAACGGAAAGTGAAAGTGACAGCACAGCTTCCGTTTCAGTCACCATTGATCTCAATGGTGACGGAAACATCGCTAATGGTTTCCGTTCGTCACCATTCCGGCTGGTTTTCGGACGGAATTAATAGCGCAGTCGACTGCGCTAATGGTGATGCAAACGGAAGCTGTGCTATCACTTTTACTTTACGTTGCGGGGTTCACCCGACAGAAACCTCAGAAGGAACCCCGGAGCGGAAGCGAACAGTGATGTGAACAGGCCCTAACACCAAAGTTTTGTATTTTTTTAAGCTGGTTCACAAAAAAAAATAATTCCAAATTCTACTGGACCAACTGCCTATTTAGAGACCGGCAGCAGCTCCAGGAGCGACATCATAAGGGACACACTAGGCGGATATGCTGAGTAAAACTACACAGCTTATCCCGGGAGCCGCAGGGAATTCCGCCAGCAAAACTGCACCAAATAGTGGCACAGGTTTGGTGAGGCGTGTCCGCTGCGGGAATCCTGCAGGGAAAAAAAAGTTTAGACTTACCCCGGCCGTAGTTTAAGTGACGCATCTCTCTCTTCTGAACGTAGCCCCGCCTCCTGGGATGACGCTGTAGACCATGTGACCGCTGCAGCAGTCACATGGGATGAAACGTCATGACAGGAGGCGGGGCTGCGCTAAGAATAGAGGATCGCGTCACCAGGACTACGGCCGGGGCAAGTCTAAACTTTATCAATTTAAAAAAGTGGCTTTTTTTTTTTTTCTCATTTGTGATTTTTGCGGCAGAACCGCAGCATTTCTGCAACAGAGGAGCGGCGATTCCACAGAATACATTGACATGCGACTTAAAAAGCCAAAAAGTCACACTGCAGGTCCATTATTTTTGCAGCGTGTGGATGAGATTTGTTCAAACCTCATCCACTCTGCTGCGACTGTGATACGCTGCGGATTATCCACAATAAAATGTGTTGCATAAAATCCGCAGTGTTCATGCCTAGTGTGTTCCTACCCTAAGGCCGGATTTACACAAGCGTGTGCTTTTTGCGCGCGCAAAAACGTGGCGTTTTGCGCTTGCAAAAGGTCCATAACAGCTCCGTGTGTCAGCAGCGTATGATGCGCGGCTGTGTGATTTTCGCGCAGCCGCCATCATTATGACACTCTGTTTGTATGTTTGTAGCACGTGGTGCTTTTCTGTTTTCATTCATAGTTTATACGGCTGCGGAAGCGCTGGGCGTGATTTTCACGCACCCATTGACTTCAATGGGTGCGTGATGCGCGAACAATGCACAAATATCGGACATGTCGTGAGTTTTACGCAGCGGACTCGCGCTGCGTGAAAATCACTGACAGTCTGCACGGCACCATAGAGTAACATAGGTCTGTGCAAGGCGCGTGAAAATCACACACGTTTCACGGACGTATTACACGTTCGTCTGAATAAGCCCTAACAATAAGGCCCAGTTCAACGTTTTTGGGCCTTGATATTGACTCGGACACTGCGTCAGAATCAGCACCAAAAAACTTCCAAAACCGCCTCCCATTGATTTAATCTGAAATCAATGGGAGCCAGTCGCGGAAAAAAGAAAAAGCAGCACATCCTTTCTTGCCGCGGTTCTGCCTCTGACCTGCCATCTAAATCAATGGGAGGCAGAAAATGCATTTTTCGCTGCGTTTTCTGTCTGCTGTCCTCAATCGCCGTGGGCAAAAAACGCGGCAAGATAGTGTGGGCAGGTCAAAATCTGCCTCAAAATTCGGTGCGCGCTTCCAGGCGGTCGCCGGTGCGCATGCGCGGGAGTTTGCGTGGTGCGCGTGATCGGTCGCACGGGCGGCGGTGTTTGACGGCCCCCATGCTACCCAGGGCCGCCATCAGGGGGGGTATTAGGGGTACTGATGTGAGAGGCCCGGCCAAACCTAATTGAAAGGGGGGCCCGCAGCTCATGACATTCTTTTGGTGAAAAAAACGGGGCCTGTTTTTTTTCTACCAAAGGCAAGTCGCGGCAGTTTGCCGGGCCCCCCTTTCAATTAGGTTTGGCCGGGCCTCTCACATCAGTACCCCTAATACCCCCCCTGATGGCGGCCCTGGGTACCATGATATAGTACTGGACGGAGTACCGTTAACAGGCGGTGCCACGGTAGGGGGGCCCAGAAAATGTAGCTGTAGGGGGCCCTGAAATTCCTGATGGCGGCCCTGTGCCTACAGTGGGAATGTCGCCCTGTTGAGAGCAATCCCACTCTGGAACCTCCTACTAAGACCCTGATAGGTCCCTCTTCACAAAGGGTGTACGGAGGTAAATATATAATAAAAAAGGGCACATATAATATTTCACACACAGTAGAAAAAATTACTCATATCACACATATTATTGCAAGACACGTTGATATCTCACAAGAAAAGTTGCAATCTATGTGTCACCACAAGAATCCCAAGATACGACCCACTCAGGTCCAACTAATAGTTTTATCACATAAATATATCAGCAAAATAATATCTGTTGTCTCAGTTATTGTGGTGTAGATGTAAAATTAACCTCATTATATATAGAGGGGTATGATGTCCCCCAAGTCATTACTACAACCATTACTACTTGTGTGTCAGAGGTATTTCGTGGATCAGATATGCCACAGAAAAGATATATGTAGCATCCTGGCCAGGTCTGGCTACAGATATGAGAAAGATGGGACCAGACAGGGCTCCAAAGGATATATCTATTGGGTGAGATTTTCCTTTCTACCAGATATATCTTCTCCTTCACTGAGTTCCCCGCCTGCTATACAAAGTGTTGACTTTGTGTGTCCCAGCTATTTAAACTGTTTCTTACGTCTATTATTTTCAGTTAAAGGTTAAGCTTTATATTGATGGTCTTCTTGTTGCAACGGTGGTATCCTATTATAGGACCACGCTTAAATTCGGTGAGCTCTTTAGAACGACCCATTCTTTCACAAATGTTTCTAAAGGCGACTGCATGGCTTGGTGCTGGATTTTATACAACTGTGGCAATAGGACTGAATGAAACACCTGAATTCAATGAGTAAGAGGTGTGTCCCAATACTTTTGTCCAGGTAGTGTATTCCAGTACTAGCCCCTATTTACTTCCTTTCATGTACTGTATTTTGTAGTTAATGAGTATACAGACACAGGGGTCCTATTGTCAACTGCTGTATCATCAAAAATAGTAACTGCCTTGGTCATTGTGGTTCCAGGTGACAATGACAACACGCATGTGACATAGTTTCTAGCCCTCAGGCAGAAAAAGAATCCCTCCAAGCTTTTGTTTACTTGAACTGTAATTAATAGCTGAAATCCAAGAACAACATGAAGCATAAAATTCCCAAATATTAATGTGGAAGCAATCCCTTACAACTCTTGTTACTGTACTTGTAAATAACGCAGTAGGTCTACTCAACTGTTGGATGAACCGGTTGAAACTAGACATTGGCAGCTAAAAGGGGTTGTCCAGTTTAGAAAACCCATTTTCATACACCTTATTATGGAATTCTGTCCCATCATGCGTTACACAGACAATCCATTGATTTGAATAGACACTGTGTAATACTTCCTTTCCTCTGTGGTGGTGCTGCAGGGGTACTGAACACTTACTTCCAGGTGACCCCACAGTATAAAGCTAATCGATAGGGGTCACAGCAGGGAGACAGTCTGGGATCTGCTTATTGTTAAGGGACCCGTCTAACAAGTAAGGAATGCCCAAAGTGAAGAACCCCTTATACATCCGCGGGACTGACGGGTTCAGTGAAAGCGGTGTAATGACGGGGGTGGGGAGACAGACAAGTAAGCCCTAATCTACCCGCCACTCAGTCCCTGCCTACTTGCAACGACCCGCCCTAGGCGACGGGGTACAACTGGGCGACGGTCCCTACGCTCAATAAGTGCATGACAGACAAACAAACAAGGGTACACAGAGCTAGGGGGAGAAAGGGGCAGTTGCCCACGGCAACACCGTGAGCAACAAGAGAAGTGAACAAGCCGAGTCAAACCAGGAGAGTACGAGGTGGCAAACGCAGAGCAGAAGAGTAGTAAACAAGCCGACTCAAACCTGGAGTGTACGAGGTACCAAACGCAGAGCAGGAGAGTAGTCAGCAAGCCGGGGTCAATATGAAGCAAGGACAATAGTACAAGAGCTGCAGCAGGGCCAGGAAACCAAACGAGAAGAATCACAAGCAAAGGAGGAACAGGAAAGGCAGGTATAAATAGACAGAGGGCGGGAGCTAGCTCTGTCTGGCCAGGATGTGATAGGTTCTCCCACTCCTAAGCCTGCCACCCTGAGTGGTGGAAGATGGAGTCAGTCTCACAGACATAGAAGCAGGTGCAGACTGATTATCTATGGGCGTTAACCCCGAAGCTGTGCCTGGCAGATCCTTTACAGTACCCCCCCCCCTTTTATGAGGGGCCACCGGACCCTTTCTAAGTGGACCTGGTTTACTGGGGAAACGAAGGTGAAACCTCCTGACCAATATCCCAGCGTGAACATCCCGAGCGGGTACCCAAGTCCTCTCCTCAGGCCCGTATCCTCTCCAATGGACCAGGTACTGGAGGGAGCCTTGGACCATCCTGCTGTCCACAATCTTGGCCACCTCGAATTCTGCCCCCTCAGGGGTGAGAAAAGGGACCGGAGGTTTCCTCGAGGGAGCCAAGGACGGGGAGCAGCGTTTAAGGAGGGAGGCATGGAACACGTCGTGTACTCGAAAAGATGGGGGCAACTCCAGTCAGAAGGAGACAGGATTGAGGACTTCAATGACCTTGTACGGCCCTATAAACCGGGGAGCAAACTTCTTGGACGGGACCTTAAGGTGCAAATTTTTAGACGATAGCCACACCAGATCCCCGACCATAAACAAGGGGTTAGCAGAACGTTTTCTATCTGCCTGAGTTTTTTGTATGCTCTGGGACGCCTCTAGGTTCTTCTGAACCTGAGCCCAGACTGTGCACAGTTCTCGATGAACGACTTCTACCTCGGGATTGTTGGAACTACCAGGTGAAACGGAAGAGAACCGTGGATTAAACCCAAAATTACAGAAAAAGGGGGAGACCCCTGACGAGTTACTGACCCGGTTATTAAGGGAAAATTCGGCGAGGGGAATGAATGAGACCCAATCATATTGACAGTCAGAGATAAAACACCTTAACTATTGTTCTAGAGACTGATTAGTCCTCTAAGTTTGGCCATTAGTTTCAGGATGGAAGGCAGAGGAGAAGGACAGATCAATCTCCAACTTTTTACAGAAGGCTCTCCAAAACAATGAAACAAATTGTACCCCTCTATCAGAAACAATATTGACAGGGACCCCATGGAGACGCAGGATGTGTTTGACAAACAAGGTAGCTAACGACTTATGATTGGGTAGTTTTTTGAGGGGCACAAAGTGGCACATCTTACTGAAGCGGTCTACTACAACCCACGCCAACTACTTGCCTTGAGATGGAGGCAAATCGGTGATAAAATCCATGCAGATATGGGTCCAAGGTCTCTGGGGAATGGGCAAAGAACATAGTAAGCCCGCTGGTCGGGACCTGGGAGTCTTGGACCTAGCACAAACTTCACAAGCGGCGACGTAGGCCTTAACGTCTTTAGGCAACCCAGGCCACCAATAGTTTCTGGCAATGAGGTGCTTGGTACCCAGGATGCCTGGATGGCCAGATAGTGCAGAGTCATGATTTTCCCTAAGTACCCTTAGCCGGAATTGCAGGGGAACAAACAGCTTGTTCTCAGGAAGGCTCCCGGGAGTTGAACCTTGATCAGCCGCAATTTCAGAGACTAAATCAGAATCAATAGCGGAAATGATTATACCTGGAGGCAAAATACAAGCAGGATCTTCCTCCGAAGGAGGGCTGGCCATGAAGCTACGTGTCAGTGCATCAGCCTTAACATTTTTAGACCCAGCCCTATAGGTAACCACAAAGTTGAATCTGGTAAAAAATAACGCCCAACGAGCTTGTCTCGGGTTTAGCCTCCGGGCAGATTCTAGGAAATTCACTGTATAGTTTGATAAAAAATCTGATTGTGCTCCCACAATATGAAAAAATTAATTATAAGGTTCACTGAAGTGACAACTGAGTAAAATATACCTTTTAATAGTAACTTGTTTTAAAAACAGGGGTAACACACCACTGTGACATAAGCCCCACCGTGAAAATTAAAAAATGTATTAAACAAAAAACACTGAGTCATTATGATACATATATCTCAGTGTTGATAACGATGTTTGTCTAGAATCAGCATATAACCAGGGCACAACAGTAGTACAATCCCCAAAATAAAGCACAGGTGCCCGAGAAAATCGGATCTCCTAGCGCTGGGTATAACACAATATGACTGTCCCCAATGCAGACATTCCATAAACAATAGACGACCCTACGCGTTTCAGATACTCATCCTCAGGGGTCCGTATCTTGGTAACTCTGGCCTCATCGCCAGCGATAGTAATGTTCAACAGCAGATATTCTGCTGTGCGTCACGGGAAGATGCACGTATCGATGTCAACGGCATGTGTTATACCCAGCGCTAGGAGATCCGATTTTCTCGGGCACCTGTGCTTTATTTTGGGGATTGTACTACTGTTGTGCCCTGGTTATATGCTGATTCTAGACAAACATCGTTATAAACACTGAGATATATGTATCATAATGACTCAGTGTTTTTTGTTTAATACATTTTTTAATTTTCACGGTGGGGCTTATGTCACAGTGGTGTGTTACCCCTGTTTTTAAAACAAGTTACTATTAAAAGGTATATTTTACTCAGTTGTCACTTCAGTGAACCTCAGATTCTAGGAAAACCAGATTCTTGTGGTCGGTAAGGACCGTTACCTGGTGCCTAGCCCCCTCCAGGAAGTGGCGCCACTCTTCAAATGCCCATTTAATGGCTAAGAGTTCGCGGTTGCCAATATCATAGTTACTCTCAGTGGGCGAAAACTTCCTGGAGAAGTAGGCACAGGGACGGAGATGGGTGAGGGACCTGGTACCCTGGGACAAGACAGCCCCCACTCCCACCTCGGACGCGTCATCCTCCACGATAAATGGCTCCATTTGGTTGGGCTGAACCAGCACCGGGGCCGAGATAAAGCAGTTATTAAGGACCTCAAAAGCCTGGACAGCCTCAGGAGGCCAGTGGAGGAGATCAGCACCTTTGCGAGGGAGATCCGTAAGAGGCTTAGCGATGACCGAGAAGTTAGCAATAAACCTCCTGTAATAATTAGCAAACCCCAGGAAGCACTGTAACGCCTTCAGGGAGGCAGGTTGGACCCATTCCGCCACAGCCTGGACCTTGGCAGGGTCCATGCGGGATTCATGAGGAGTGAGGATTTGGCCCAAAAATGGTATCTCCTGCACCCCAAACACACATTTTTTTGGTCTTCGCAAACAGTTTGTTTTCTCGAAGGACCTGGAGCATCTTCCTGACATGCTCAATGTGGGAGGACCAGTCCTTGGAAAACACAAGTATGTCATCAAGGTACACTACAAGAAATACCCCCAGGTAGTCTCTTAAAATCTAATTTATGAAATTCTGGAAGACCGCGGGAGCATTACACAACCCAAAGGGCATGACGAGGTATTCGAAATGACCTTCGGGCGTGTTAAACGCAGTCTTCCACTCATCCCCCTCTTTGATGCGGATAAGGTTATACGCCCCCCGTAGATCAAACTTAGAGAACCATTGGGCCCCCTGAACCTGATTAAAGAGATCAGGAATAAGAGGAAAGGGATACTGGTTCCTTACAGTGACCTTATTCAAGCTTCGGTAGTCAATGCATGGCCTAAGACCACCATCCTTCTTCCCTACGAAGAAGAAGCCAGCACCTACCGGAGAAGTAGAGGGGCGAATGTAACCCTTGGCCAGGCATTCCTGGATATACTCTCTCATGGCTTCACGTTCGGGACAAGAGAGATTAAATATCCTACCCTTAGGGAGCTTAGCTCCTGGTACCAAATCGATAGCGCAATCGTATTCTCTATGAGGAGGTAACACTTCGGAGGCCTCCTTAGAGAAAACATCAGCGAAGTCCTGAACAAACTCAGGTAGCGTGTTCACCTCCTCAGGGGGAGAAATAGAATTAACAGAAAAACATGACGTCAAGCATTCATTACCCCACTTGGTAAGGTCCCCAGAATTCCAGTCAAACGTGGGATTATGCAACTGCAACCAGGAAAGGCCTAAAACCAAATCGGACGATAATCCCTGCATTAACATTACAGAGCACTGCTCCAAATGCATGGAGCCAACAAGGAGTTCAAAAACAGGGGTATGCTGTGTAAAATAACCATTAGCAAGAGGAGTGGAGTCGATACCCACTACCGGGACAGGTTTAGGCAAATCAATCAAAGGCATAGCTAGAGACATAGCAAATTCCACAGACATGATATTAGCAGAAGACCCTGAATCCACGAAGGCACTGCCGGTAGCAGACCTACCACCAAAAGAGACCTGAAAGGGAAGCAAGATTTTATTACTTTTCATATTTACGGGAAATACCTGTGCGCCCAAGTGACCTCCCCGATGATCACTTAGGCGCGGAAGTTCTCCGGCTGCATTCTTACGCTTAGGACAGTTGTTCTCTTGATGCTTGACATCACCACAGTAGAAGCAGAGACCATTCTTCCTGCGGAAATCTCTACGTTGTTGGGGGGACACGGAGGCCCCGAGTTGCATAGGTACCTCCGAGTCTTCCGGGGAGGAACGAAGCAACGGAACCTCGGGAGGCATCATGGGGGAGTCAGAGGAGAAAACATCAAGACGTTCAAGTCGTCGTTCCCTGAGACGTCGGTCAAGTCGTACCGCTAAAGCCATAACCTGGTCTAGGGAGTCAGAAGAGGGATAACTAACTAGCAGATCTTTCAGGGCGTTCGACAGACCCAACCTAAACTGGCACCTTAAGGCAGGGTCATTCCACCGAGAAGCTACGCACCACTTCCTAAAGTCAGAGCAATACTCCTCAACAGGTCTCTTACCCTGACGTAAGGTCACCAGCTGACTCTCGGCAAAAGCAGTCTTGTCAGTCTCGTCATAGATGAGTCCGAGAGCAGAAAAGAAAAGATCAACGGAGGAAAGTTCAGGGGCGTCAGGAGCCAAGGAGAAGGCCCATTCTTGGGGCCCTTCCTGGAGCTGGGACATAATTATACCCATCCGCTGGCTCTCAGAACCTGAGGAGTGGGGCTTCAAACGAAAATAGAGCCTACAACTCACCCGAAAGGAGAGAAAAGTCTTCCGGTCCCCTGAGAACCGGTCGGGCAACTTGAGGTGGGGTTCAAGAGGTGAGGTGAGGGGGACTACCATGGTAGCATCAGGCTGGTTGACCCTCTGAGCCAGGGCCTGGACCTGTAGGGAGAGACCCTGTATTTGCTGAGCCAGGGTCTCAAGGGGGTTCATAGTGGTGTCAGGGACCAGGGTAGACTAGGTATGTGCTTGTGATTATGTAATGACGGGGGTGGGGAGACAGACAAGTGAGCCCTAATCTACCCGCCACTCAGTCCCTGCCTTCTTGCAACGACCCGCCCTAGGCGACGGGGTACAACTGGGCGACGGTCCCTACGCTCAATAAGTGCACGACAGACAAACAGACAAGGGTACACAGAGCTAGGGGGAGAAAGGGGCAGTTGCCCACGGCAACACCATGAGCAACAAGAGAAGTGAACAAGCCGAGTCAAACCAGGAGGGTACGAGGTGCCAAACGCAGAGCAGAAGAGTAGTAAACAAGCCGAGTCAAACCAGGAGTGTATGAGGTACCAAACGCAGAGCAGGAGAGTAGTCAGCAAGCCGGGGTCAATATGAAGCAAGGACAATAGTACAAGAGCTGCAGCAGGGCCAGGAAACCAAACGAGAAGAATCACAAGCAAAGGAGGAACAGGAAAGGCAGGTATAAATAGACAGAGGGCGGGAGCTAGCTCCGTCTGGCCAGGCTGTGATAGGTTCTCCCACTCCTAAGCCTGCCACTCTGAGTGGTGGAAGATGGAGTCAGTCTCACAGACATAGAAGCAGGTGCAGACTGATTATCTATGGGCGTTAACACAGAAGCTGTGCCTGGCAGATCCTTTACAAGCGGATCCTGCGTGACTCTGACACGCAGGATCCACCTGTAATCTATGACATCTAAGTTATGAACTTATCGATAGCAGTTATGTGATAGCAGCTCGATCCTGTATTTTAGAGGCACACAGGAACCACTGACACTATACAAGATACAGAGCAGCTGTATTTCAAAAAGTAAAAGTAACTTTAATAACAAGTATTTTGAAAGTTGCAACAAACACACTAATAGACATTTAAAGGGTAACTAAACATTCAACAAACTTCTGACATGTCATAGTTACATGTCAGAAGTTTTGATTGGTGGGGTCCAAACACTGAGACACCACAAATCGCTAAAACGAAGCTGCAGAAGCGCACGTGTGGGCTCTGAGCCGCTTCGTTTCCGTTCGGCTTTTTATGGAAATCGATGTAGCGGCGTACTCCGCTGCATCGGCTTTCCGGAAAAAGCAGAACAGAAGCCAAGAGGTTGAGTGCTCGCACGAGCACTTCGGCAGCTTCGTTTTAGCGATTGGTGGGGGTCTCAGTGTTCGGACCTCCACCAATCAAAACTATGACATGTCAGACGTTTGTTGAACGTTTAGTTACCATTTAAAGAAAATAAAAAATTTCAAAAATGTACATAGCCTTTAACGCATTTTGACAGCTTTCACTTTTTTATTTTTACCTTGACATAGCTGTATGAGAGTTTCGTTTTTGTGGAACAGGTATTTTTTTTAGCGGTACAATTTTAATGTACATATATATTATCATTTAACGGTTGCAATTCCGGTTGTCTTTTATCCCTTTATTTTTACACTGTTCACCATGCAATATAATTATATTTTCAACTTCATTCTAGTGGTCAATACAATTACGGCGATACCCACGATGTTTAATCACATTTAGTCAATTTTTATTTTTAAACTTTATTGAACTGTATTTATTTTTGTCACACTACTGATGATTTCAATTTTTAGATAATAATGCATTGGAATACCTCGGTATTCCATTCCATTATTGCTTGTCAGTGTAAAATTGACAGACACCTATTAAGTTCTGCCTATTAGGCACCTTTTAAGACCTGTATCTGCTCTTGACAGCCCTTGGGCCTTTGTTAGGCCCCAGGTTACTACAGCAACCCTTTGACCCCCTCCCATTGTGGCCCCTCTTCGGTGGCTAGGTCACTATTGACCGCAGCATCTAAGGCGTTTAAACAGCCAGGACCGGAATTCTTGTAGGGGATGATATGAGCCCAGCATGTACTATGCAGCATTGGATGGACTTTATAGTTAGATTAATTTATTTTTATTTGTTTTTAACATGGAAACCTATGGGTCATTGGTTTTTCAATGTTTTCTTGACGTCTTTATTATGGAATACATTTAACAGTCTATAGATGATGGGTGCCTAACAGTGGCATATGTCACCCATAGGCTGTAATGCTATCCGTTTAAGGGATGCGTCAGAAAAGGATCATAAGAGTTCATGACGTAGGTGTTAAACAGATAACATTATAGCCTATAAGGGGCAGATAGCACTGTTAGGCATCTGTCATAGCCTATGTTTAACGTATGTGTCGGGAGCTTTTCCTGATTTATACGTTAAAGGTAGGGTCAAAAAACAGATGGGAATGGGGTCTTATGGAAATTATCCTATAGTATGGATTTCCTATTAGGCACAAGAAGCCCATTCACTTTAATGGGAGAAGTCTGTGTTGATGATTCACAGTGTGAGCAGTAAATGATATTAAGAGGAAGCAGCCCTCGTACGAGAGCTGCGTTCCCTTCAAAACAGCTGATCGGCGGGGGTGTCGGGAGTCAGACCTCGACCGATGAGATATTGATGGCCTATCGTGAGGATAGGCTATCAATTTTTCAGACCGGACAACCCCTTTAATATCTTTAATTTTTGGGACAGAGTGCCAGCTTGAGCAGGGATTGAATGATGTGAATTGACATCTATTCCTGGGAGGTTGAGGAGAACTCAACCAGCACGAATAGCGTATCCTGGGTGCTGGTTGAGCACAACAAGTACTTTATTATATATGATGTATATAAGAATACCCTTAATTAACAAATAAGCATTAATTGTGCAATAAAAATATTTCCCTGAATTACATTTTCAAAATGTCTTGAATATGTGGACCACAAGGAGTATAATTTTAACAAAAACCTAATTCTGTACAACATTTATTAATATGAGGTTTCAAAAAGTCCACATGACTTAAAAAGGCTCTGTCACTACATTATAAGTGCCCTATCTTGTACATGATGTGATCAGCGCTGTAATGTGGATTACAGCAGTGTTTTTTATTAAGAAAAACGATCATTTTTTTACGGAGTTATGACCTATATTAGCTTTATGCTAATGAGTTTCTCAATGGACAACTGGGCGTGTTTTACTTTCTGAACAAGTGGGCGTTGTGGAGAGAAGTATATGATGCTGACCAATCAGTGACCAATCAGCATCATACACTTCTCCCCATTCATTATCGCTATGTGCTATGTGCTATATCGCTATGTGCAGCCACATAAACAAACTATAACGTTACTGAAGTGTCCTGACAGTGAATATACATTACCTCCAGCCAGGATGTGATGTCTATTCAGAATCCTGACACTTCGCTAACGCTTGTGAGTGATTTACAGCACAGCACATCGAGATCATGCTGGGCTGTCATTTACAGCATAGATGCGAGATTACGCTTGATGTGCTGTAAATCACTCACAAATGTTACCGAAGTGTCAGGATTCTGAATAGACATCACGTCCTGGCTGGTAGTGATGTCTATTAACTCTCAGGACACTTGCGTAACATTAGTGTGTGTGTATGTGGCTGCACATAGTGATCTAGTAAGATCACTATGTGTTGTGTAAATGAATGGAGAGAAGTGTATGACGCTGATTGGTC
This sequence comes from Rhinoderma darwinii, assembly GCF_050947455.1. NCBI lineage: Eukaryota > Metazoa > Chordata > Amphibia > Anura > Rhinodermatidae > Rhinoderma > Rhinoderma darwinii. Next base: position 313,571,348 of record NC_134689.1, read on the forward strand.
ACGGATTGGTCAGCGTCATACACTTCTCTCCACAACGCTCACTTGGTTAAAAAGTAAAACACGCCCAGTTGGGCATTATGAAAGTCATTAGCATAAAGCTAAAATAGGTCATAACTCCATCAAAAATTATTGTTTTTCTAAATAAAAAACACTGCTGTAATCTACATTACAGCGCCAATCACATTATGTAGAAGATAGGCCACTGATAATGTGGTGACAGAGCCTTTTTAACTATTCCTGAGAAGAGCTGTTAAAGTTTATCTAGTAAGTCTTGTGTAAGCTTCTAAGTGTTATTTGGGAGGGGGCAGAGTGCACTGAGAAGGAGGGAGATAAGATCCTACTTTTGTTAAGAACTGTTTATCAGGGTCTGAGTATAAACAGTGTGAAAAAATATGCATAGGATAGGAAACTGATAAGCTGTTCACTGCCTGAGGGTTATTAGTTACTAGAGTTGAAAGGCGCAAATTATCACCTGAACCTGCACTCACATAATTTGTCAACTATTTCTCCGAATATCGCTTCCCGACCTGTCATTTTCTGAATGTTGTTTGGAAGAAGAACAGCTAAAGATCTCTCAGTACTATAGTGCTACAGTTCAATCCTGAACGGATCCTTCTCATGACATGACGTCTCATTGGTGAAAACAGGTTGGCTACAGTTGCATGGCCAGTGGTGTACACAGAAGAGTGAGGGTCCAACAGGAGAGATCAAACTCTACCCATCATTATAATGCTGGATTGTTTTTGTATATGAAATTGATATGATCTGGATCCCTCCTATGCCTATTTTCATAGTCATGGTTTTAAAATTTTTAATAAAAATAAAATTGGTTTGATCAGATCTCTTTATGCAGCAAGAAAAACTGTACTGAAAATTCGTATTTGTGGAACATCTCCAACACGTAAAAATTGGTTGGCAAAAGTGCACCTAAAGGAATCCCTTGAAAAGCTGTATTGTACATATAAAAACAGAAAGATCTCTTTAAAGAGGCTCTGTCACCAGATTAAAAGTGCCCTATCTCCTACATAATCTGATCGGCGCTGTAATGTAGATAACAGCAGTGGTTTTTATTTTCAAAAACTATCATTTTTGACAAAGTTATGAACAATTTTAGATTTATGCTAATTAGTTTCTTAATAGACAACGGGCGTGTTTTTACTTTTTACCAAGTGGGCATTGTGAAGAGAAGTGTATGACGCTAACCAATCAGTGACCAATCAGTGACCAATCAGTGACCAATCAGCGTCATATACTTCTCATTTTTCCAGCCCATTGTTACAGTGTGATTGTGCAGTGAAAGAAGCTGGGCTGGAACAATGAGATGTATGTATGACGCCGATTGGTCACTGATTGGTCAGCGTCATACACTCCTCTGTACAACGCCCACTTGGTAAAAAGTAAAAACACGCCCAGTTGTCTATTAAACTAATTAGCATAAATCTAAAATTGTTCATAACTTTGCCAAAAATTATAGTTTTTCAAAATAAAAACCACTGTTATCTACATTACAGCGCTGATCAGATTATGTAGGAGATAGGGCACTTATAATCTGGTGACAGGGCCTCTTTAAGTAGATATGGGGCCCATGGCTAGGCCATTTAGACCCTTCAATAAGGATATATATATATATTTTTTGAAAAGGGTTATACGCCCTTAATTAAAGTGAGGCTGTTCTCTTTGACTGATATGCACCGCATAAATTGTAATGGGGAGATTCTGATGTGTGGCTCTTTTACATCAAAATATAAGAATATATAGTTTACTGTGCGATGATGTTGTAATGTCTTGTGTATTATCGCACTACATACTTTCCGCTTCTAGAACATCCAACTTATTTGATGCTCACATCGTATGGTCTTACAGGTTTTTTTTTGGGGGGTGGGGGGGGGGCTTAGTGTTAATCCTTTTTTTAATTTTTATATGTTATAAAAATAAATAAAAGACTATATAAAAAAAAATAATGATGCTGGGTTTGCCACGCAGGACAAAGGGTCCTCGTGTTTTCTTTTCTTTCTTCCTCTCCAAGCCCATTGGGTCAGTTCCCCACCCCATTTCTTGCTAATGGGGTGTGATCCATCAGGACTGTGCCCCCTCTCTCGTCGAGGGCCCCAAGAGGCTGTATGGGCTGCCTTTATGGTACATATGGCCTTGTGCAAGGCAGTATTGATGTCAACCTTACATATCAACTGCAGTTATCTGCAAGACAAGCTGCTTGGTCATTTTTGTTGCTATATGACTCCAGCTGTCAAATAGAACAAACCTTGCTGAATCTTTATTTGACAATCATGTCTGGTACAACCTAATACAATCCCTGCAAGATCACAAGCTTCCAGTTTTACCAAGGTGATATTATAACTGGGGCTAAAAATAGCAATAATCCTTCAGAAAAGATGTAGAACATCAGTGTCTGTCAATGTTGGTATGACAAACTCAGCTGTGTGTAGTGAAAGGTCTTTGGATTAATGCTACTAAATTCTCAAGTGGTAGACAAAACTTCCCGCTGCTCCTTCATTGAGCTGTAGGAATATGGAGAAGCAGTATCTGCAACGTGAGATTGTCCAGGATGGGGATAGCTCGTGGTAAATTGACTGTTCTACATCCCCCATCACAGGCACTTACCAATGCATACCACTTCTGTTGTGGTGACTATACTGGAACAGTTTGAATTACCATTCATGTGTTGCAGCTTTTTGTAGGGACCTTGCACTTGCTTCTAAATGGTCTGTTTGTCCCCCAAATTTTATGGAAACAAACTGGCGGGACTGGTGATGGACTAGTTTATGAACAAAAAAAGGTTTATGACTAAAGATGCTTGGCTGGAACCCAGTATTATTTGTCATTTCTACAATGTTCTTTTTGGCAATAATTTCTTTGTTAGTCTCTTCTGGCAATGGCTAATCTCTCGCAAGAACAAAGAATCAAATTTAACGCGCCAGATACTTATTTTCCACCGACATATGTGGTCAGGAAAGGGTAGGGACACTCCCATATGCATTAGATAGATAGTAATCTGAACACGCCAAAATCCGCAGGTTCAGTCGACTTTCTTTGGGCAACCTCAGATCCAAGATGGTCACTGTAATACCAGTGATCACAATGCCAGATGCTGGTGGTGGGGTAATAAAAGGAGGCACCTCTCTTTGTTTATGCCAGAATCACTATAGATCACAACATTTCAGTGATCAGTATCTCAGTGGCCTCCTTTCGAGTAATAGCACGTGTACAAGTAAACGGATAAGGATTAAACGTTAAGGTGCTGCTGCCAGAACCGCACATTTATAGTGAAGGGTGAAAAGGTGTTAAAGAAGCAGTTCTAGGGAATGTTTCTAGGACTGCTATTATGGAAAACTTCTAAATCGTACTGTGAAGAAAAAATGCAGCCTGCCCTATAAACCAAGTGATCTGGCCAGTTGTGAGAAGTCTCTGAACCCCTAGACTTACACCACTGCTGTATAGAAAACTCTTGAACCTTAGAAGATCCGTTATATACTTGGTTAACTTCTTGGCAGTGTTACAAGCTTGGACAGACTTTAGGACTTTCTACAACCACGATCAACAATCTGCTGAACAGGATTATGTATCTTGGCTTTATAATTCAATGACATTAAGTGAACACAAGGAAAATCTGGAAGGCGACTCAGGAAAATCACATTGTAAATATCAGTTAGATTAGAAGACTTGCCCAGAAATAAGTTCTTCAACTCCATCACCTTCACAAATGTGGAACAGAGTAAATTGAAAGACTGTTTCTTAAATCGTGTTCTAAACATTCTTAAAGGAACAGTGTCATCACAAAATGTTTTTTAATATGTTAAAGATGTTAGTGCTTTATTAAAAATGTTTGGATTAATTTGTGTGTTTGTGTGTTACTTTTTCTTATTTTTACACCTTTTCTTCCCTATGGGGGCTGCCATTTTTTTTTCCATTTCTGTATGTGTCGATTAACGACACATACAGACATGGAATACGGCAGCCACAGTCCCATAGGGACTGCGAACGGGTCCCGTCCCATCCACTTCTGTGTACGCCGTCTGTGTGGGAACGGCGCATGCGCCGCTCCCACACAGTCCAATTTGAAATGCGCGCCGTCCGGCGCCATTTTCCTGTGGACCGGAAGTCGCGGCCGGACAGTAAGATTACTACTTCCGGTCGCGGCTTCCGGACTTGTGTACTTGGACCAGCGGCAGCAGACGGAGCGGACGGGCCGGAGGGAGCCGCGGCGGCAGGAGCAGGTAAGAGATTTCTATGTATGTTCGTGTTTGTGTGTGTTTACTACTGTATGTAAACCTACTACACTGTGTGTTAGCTCAAAAAATGGCGACACACAGTGTAGGAGGTTAGACCGTTCAATCCCCTCGTTTATCCCGGCACTAGCCAGGATAAAGGAGGGGGGGATTCTCAGAGCTCACTAGAGCGAGTGCTTTTTTCCAAATTTTGCAGCAAAAAGCAATGTGGTTGCTTTACCACATGCAATGCTGCAATTTTGGGAATAGCTCCATCTAGTGACCAGCACTGGGAAATATTATAAATTAGAATCTAATTTATAATATTTCCTGACTCGTGAAAAAAATAAAAAAAATTTGAACAATGTTTAATCACCTACACACTAAATGTTTAACTAAAAAAAAAAAATACATGTTTTGCTGGCAACACATTCCCTTTAAGGATCACAGGCTGTTTAAGATTGGGAGCCACTGACTGTATGTCAGGTCTCCTTTAAGGTTTCCCATAATGCACACTGAGTGTGTAAAAAAAAATATAAACGGTTTAGGGCAATCACATGGGGGGGGAGGGATTAAGATTATAAAAGAGAGGTTACTTCCCATAGTGAGCCTCTTTTCCCGCTTCCCTGCTGTGTAAAGTAACGCCCGCCCGCCCTTTATTGTTATATCTGCATAAGAACTTGTTGTTAGAATTACTTCATGTGTGTAATTGTTTTTGTTTTTCATTCGTCACAGCTGGCGTGTTCGGAGGCTCTTGTTCCGTTCGTTGAAGGGATATTTGTAATACGGGTCACCTGGCAAAATAACTAAGACATGCCCACCGCGGAGGCGGTGGCACGGCCTGTGAGGGGATTGTTAATAAAGCTGTGGCCACCCCCACTTTTCTTCCACAAGACGACTCAGTGGTTATTTTACTAATGGTTAAGTTTAGGTGTCACTCAGAAGCGTTTTCAAGGTACGTACAGTCTGCTGTGTAAGGACCTCTTTACATACTTAATAGTTATTCTTGCATCCATAACTTAAATATAAAAAGCTGAACTCTCTCTGAATTTCACCGGGTGAGGAAAAAAAAATATTAATCAATCTGACTATTTAAATGATAATTTTCATCTACACCCTTCTGCGATTCCAGAGTTTTCCTAGGTTGGAGGGAGATAATGTATAACATTGCTCAACTGATTTTTCTAGTTCATGAATAAAATTCTAGATTTACTGTGTCACAGACAGAAAGTAGCGAATAGGAAGGAAAAAAGAAAAGCATGTAAATATTCCTAAAAATTTAGATTTATATGACAGTGTGCGTGGATAGCTGGGTGACAACCTATAGTCATTTTAATGGCTGCCACCACTGGCAATTACCCAGCAGGCGCTTCGCTATAGGGGGTGCCGAGGTAGCAGTCACACCCAGGTCCTGGTACCTGAAAGTGCTCAAAGGCCTCTCTGCCACATAGGACGACATCAGTATTATAAATGGCACTTGGTAAATGGGGGTCCTGCTACAGATTTTGCTTTGGGGCGCCGAAGCTTCAAAGAATCCCTCACCTAACTATTGTAGGAGATTAAGATAGTTTAGAATCAGCTAAATAGAATATTAGAAGTCTTTACCTACATTGGGCTTATTTTTCAGATTTTATAGTGGAAGCTCTTAATGAATATTTAATGGACAGAAGTTATGAGTTTCCTAAAATGTGTAGTCTCAAATCCAGAGATAAAATAAAAAAAATGTTTTCATTAAAATAAATATATCTAATTAAAAAAACCATCACCAATAGGCAGTTCCCTCAAGTGCCCTTTTTGCTGCAGTCTTTACAATTTTTTTTGTAATCAACTCTTGGCTTCACAATTATTAAATGTTAATCCAGATTGCCAGGGCCCCCCAAACCCAGCGGGGCCTGGAATCTGCCCAGGTTGCCTAGTGTTGATGCCGGCCCTGAACTGGAACATATTTACATGTAATTGTGAGAGGAAAAATGCTGCAAACAAAGTACGTGTGACACCGCTAGCATCCGTTTTACTCACATCCCAATTCCACATGAAACACGTGGTAAAGAGATATAAAATGAATTGGCCCTGAGCCAGTACATAAACAAAGCCTACTACACACTAATACACGGTTACTACCAACATTTTTTGCAGTGATCTATTGTTGCTAAGCAAAAATTTAAAAAAAGTACACATTATGAGGCAGATTTATTAAGACGGACGTTTCGTACGCCAGTCTTAATAACCAATTTGCTGGAGTAAGATGTGACATTTATTAAAAGGCAAATGCCTCTTAATAAATGTGTTGAATCTGTCTGCTGGCTGTGCTCCACAATTGTGGCTGGATAAGAGCCACAACTGTGGCGTAACGACTGCGCCCCATCCATCCCCCACATCACATAAAATTCTTTCTGGGACATTGACAAAGGGTAGTCACCTATAAGTAGCACTAGGGAGTTTTCTTCCTCCCAGAGGCGAGCTATTTTGCATACTTTGTCCTGCAAGGAGAATCCATACATCTCAAGAGCTGATTCAAAAGGCATCTCACTCAGCAAACCAGAACCCTACTTCGTAGCGATGAGGAGCAGCAACTCCAATACAATGATGTCTACAGATGGGTGTCTCTGGTTGGGCTTGCGTCAAGGATCTATAAAGAGTCAGACATTGACTTACAGGGTAATCACCTATAGGTGGCACTAGAGAGCGTTTTTCCTTTGGGAGGAGAGCTATTTTCAATTCAAAATATATTGAAAGATTAAATGGGCATTCACACGATCTTGAAAAAACGCTTCATGAAAATTTCTCAAGCTGACAACAAAAGAAAGGAACAAAAAGAAGGGAAGAAAGGCAAAAAGAGGGGATGGAGAAAACTGAAAAGGAAATAAGTCAGTAATGAAAATGTATTAAATTTTATTGATTGATTTACATAGGAGTGCAGGTGCATGATCTTTAAGGGGCTTTCCCACAAACACATGTATCCCCTTTCCACGGGATGCGATTCATGGGGGTATGACCGCTGGGATCCCCAGCGATGAGGGGGGACCCTCAAGTACGGTTGCACGATGCATCAAAATCTCGATACGGTTTCGATACCGTGCACCCTCAAATGGTTCAATACCATTAATTCATGTATTTCGATACTAAGCTGTGCGGCAGTACAGCTTCATATTGTAACACATGAAGTTAGTCAGAGCGGGGCTGCGGCTGTGTAATACAGCCATTGCCCCGCTCCTGAGTCCTGACAAGTGCGCGCGCGGTCCACATGATGTGATGCGACCAGCGCTGCACTAATGAGCGGCGGCACTGAAGACAGAACATGGCGGGCGCACTGCAAAACACCATGTTGGGTCTTCAGTGCCGGCACCGCCGCGCACGCGCACTTGTTGTCAGGAGCGGGGAAATGGCTGTATTACACAGCTGAAGCCCCGCTCTAATGGTGGCGATCAGAGAAACCGGAAAATGAGAGGGGGTCACATGGAATTCCTGTGACGCGATCAATGGACATACCATATATGGGCAGACAGCCCAGGGTCCATTGAAGGACCCCAGGGCTATCTGACCATATTTTTTGTTGCTAGGGCATAATCGGTATGTCCGAACAACTGCCTATGTACTATCAGTACACAGTCTAACGTACTGGGCTATAGATATATTCCAGTACATTAAAGTTTAAAAATAAAAAAGTTTAAAAAAAAGTAACTTTAAAGAGGCTCTTTAATGACAGCAAGCGTGATTTTCGAGATCACGCTGTAAATGACAGCACGGCGTGATCTCGATGTGCTGTGCTGTAAGTCCCACACAAACGTTACCGAAGTGTCGGGATTGTGAATAGACATCGCATCCTGGCTGGAGGCGATGTCTATTCATTCTCAAGACACTTCAGTAACGTTAATGTGAGAGTGACAGCACAACGTGATCTCGCAAGATCACTATGTGCTGAATACGTGAATGGAGAGAAGTGTATGACGCGGATTGGTCACTGATTGGTCAGCGTCATACAATTTTCATTACAACGGCCACTTGTTCAAAAAGTAAAAACACCACGAGTTGTCTATTAAGAAAGTAATTAGCATAAATCTAAAAAAGGTCATAACTCCGTCAAAAATGATGGGGATCCCAGTGGTCGGACCTCCAGCGATCACACATGTATCCCCTATCCTGTAGATAGGGTTTTTAACCCTGCGACATGCCTGATGAAGACGCCGGTCCGGCGCCGAAACGCGTAGCATCCTTCTAATAAACCGTACCTTTACAAGCAGCGCCGTTTATCCCGTTTTTTCTCTTACTTCAATATTACTTTGGCATCTCCACGGGGATTGCGTCCGGGATTGGCAGCAGCTATTGATACAAATTACATGCCGGTAATTTGCCACTGAACAGGTGAGCATTTATGTACCGTTTTTTTTGCTCCTTATACTATTGATCACGCCACTTGGCGCCGTGTCTCCCTTTTTGCTTTTTTTCCTAGTACTATCCTGTAGATAGGGGATACATGTGTTTTGTGGGAAAACCGCTTTGACTTTAGGTAGGTTTGTTTGTGCTTGTAAGGCTTTGTTCACATCTGGACGGGTTCGGTGCACGACAGAGACAAAACGGAAACCATGGGCACCAGATCCGTCACCATTGAAATCAATGGTGATGGATACAGAAACCTCTGGTTTCCATGTGTGTCTGTTCAGGGTCCTGTTCTGACGGAAAGCTCAGACGGAACATCAGAACGGGACCACAACGCAGATGTCAACAGAGCCTTAACTCACACTACACGTGCCCTATTACTTGAGTCTTATCAAACAATGAACTGCATTAAACTGGTTGTCTCAGAGATTAATCCCTTTCAGATTGCAGCACCGGCAAACAGCGTTTTTATGGGGGAAGCCATGTCTGGCACCAGTCATTTCGCCTGCATTTAATTTAGTGTTAAATGGTGACTATTTAAAATGAATGAATGTTCATGTAATACATGAATGGCTCGAATACACCAGAGTGGGAGCCTTTCTTAACATCGGCTCATAGGTGGGGGCTGAGTGGCGGACCACCCCCCTCTATGATCGCACACCCTAATAAAGCATATTTACAGGGATTACCTTCTTGACAACCATTTTAAAATTCAATATAGCTCATACAGAAGATTCTCAGCATTTTCTAGGCACTGAGGATCCATAATGTGTTAAGGGAACGAAACTGGATTAAAACACACATCGTTTACTTGTGTTTTTGCGCTTTTTTCCCCCCAAAAACGCTGCAGCCAGATGTTACTTTAAAGTAGTTAGTAAAATATTAGAAAACCTACATACACAGCGTTTTTGGATTGAGGCGCTTTTGTGGTCAGTGGCACCAGGGGAGAACACAGAATGCTCTAGGTATGGATTTTATTCCATTGGCCTCTCTATCAGACGTAAAAATGGCCAGAACAAAAAGCACGTACCAAATGACACCGAATAAAAAAATGCTACCAAACACTCCATTTAAAAATGCCGGGGTTTTTTTACATTCATTTTAAAACGTTAGGCTCGCTTCAGACACTATTTTTTTTCTGATACGAGCCTGCCAGTCTTCTGGAATGCAGGAGGGAAATGTTGGAAACTACATATCCAACCGTGCAATGTAGAGATGCCAAGTGGTGAAAATAAACTGGTGTCCACTACACGTCTGCTGTATGGAGTACATTATTTGTGGGCTGGCTGCTATAAACATTAACCTTTTATGAGGCCACAAGAACATTTCATTTTTAAGAAGAAAAGAGAAGAAGCCAAAGTTAATGTTAAAAACCTTTACTTGCATTTTTCAATAAATAATTTACAGTATCTACATGAGTCAATGTCGATGAGCATATTTAAGAACAAGCTTTTTATTGTATTTTCCCTTTTGTTGTTGTTGTGCGATCTCTCTACATCCGTTGGGTAATCTTGATAAGCCAAACGAGAATAAAGTGCTTTACTTAGTTTCTTTTTTTCTGAACATTGATTTACCAGCGACAGCATTATTAACCCCTTAATGACAGTGGTGTGAACTGCAAAACACGCAAGGCCTTAGAAGCCTATCTAGAAGTAATATTCAGCAAACTAAACGCACACATATATTCAGGTACACACTGCAACATGGGATACAGATGGCAGATGCACGGACTAGTAGCACTTGGTAGGAAAAATGAACAAGTAATGTGGCAGATGATGCCATTGTTTGAACTCCTATGAATGAAGATGATGATGTAGTAAGCCAACCATTAGGACTCCAGGTGTTCGGAAAGTATCATGGGAACAGCTCCGCAGCACCAAAGATGTTGAATATAAGTTTATAGCAGTGGTCTGCAACCATTTTCTCACCAGCTGCTGGAAAAACTACAACTCTCAGCATTCCCCGACTGCTGCAGGAGTAGTTTCAAAGCATCTGGAGAGCCACTGGCTTATAGCAGTCCTGCTATGCCATGAACCCACCATCAAACCTCACATGCTGCCAATTTGATATTAGAAATTCAATGCAAACTAGGTTGCTGCTCTCCAGAGTGCCAACTGTTCTCATAAAAAGTACAATCCTGGACCAGTATTTCACAGTGGATTTGTGAATATATCATTGTATGTTCACTCCCTGAATTGCTGGGCCAAGATGGATTTCATATTCAAATTACAGAGAATCATTGGTAAGATTGAAAAAAAAAAAAAAAATTCTGATAATGGCACCAACTCTATTTCCTACCTAGCAAACTCCAGCAACTAAAGATATTTTTTAGAGGATGTGCCTCAGGATTCATTTCCTTCTCTTAGTTACTATGTAAATTGGCTGGTTGAATGTAGCCTTAAAATGCCTACGACTGTTGAGAAATGGCTACTTAATCTGTTAAAACTAGAAAAGTACCCACGAGTGCCTCAGATGTCCGCAGCACATAAGGGTAGGTCAAAATGAAAATTTAATGGCGTGAAAAAGTAGTTACCACATCTATTATATTGGAACACATTACATACCTCCTATTTACAGTGACACAATTTAAACAGAACCACAAAAGTTCCACATATTACAGACAAGATAAATTAGATCCAACACAAGTTGCATTATTTTGCTTTACATCGGACTCCTAAAGGTATATATATACACGGTATGTACACTATACATCTGCTCCAGTCATCAGTGTCATACCAGTAAACAGCCTGTACTATGATCAACGGTCTAAAGACCAGGTTGTAGAATTTATAGCCATAATATAACAAGCTGCCGCTTCTCTTGCTCTCGATGTGGCATCATGGTGATTTAAGCGCTCCGATTTCCAGCCCAGAGGCTATCTGAATAATGTCGTTTCTACCAGCTCTTATCTAAATGCATCTGTAGCTAAAAGGAAGCAACATGTACCTTGACCAACATACTCATAAATGTGCTCCCATAACAGTGACATCTGACATAGCATACTGCAACATGGTAACGCACGTCTGCAAGGAACTCAGTTTCCAAGGTTTTGACATTTACTTTTGAACAAGTTTTCATTAGGCACATAAAATTCTGCTTGGCACCCGCAGGTTTCAATCCAGGTTTTGTTATTTGCAGTACAGCTACATACGCATAGTGGATATGGAACAGCTTATTGCTAGAATTCCACAAACATTGGTCATTGTCGGTCGACCATCTGATACTAGTGAGCACAAATAAAATTGATCATGCAGTTACAGCTCAATATGAATCACGAAAGCCACGTTCACAAAATACTACACGTCACGACCACCATGATATCTGCAGTACGAAGTCAGGCAGAGGAAGAAGTCTTCTCTCTGTGACTTCTATAGATGAGGTATGGTTCACATAAGCTCCACTAGGCTGATTTGAAGGACAGGCAACACTCGTGCTCCGTAATTATCGTGCGTCAAAGAGGTGCCCAAGAAAGGTCTCAGATCAACTCTCTAAGTCCATATCCTAATGGATTAGACATCTGTCCTACAGCAATGAGACACCTCCTTGGTGACGGATACATTTCCACAGTGACCGTTGCATTCTTTGTAGACTTCTGCTCCAGGATGGCATAGCTTCACTAGAGCCAGCCCATGGAAGTGATGTTAATTCCAAAAGCCCAGTTTCCGTGACTGTTGTACATGACCACATAAATGATGTCATAGCAGTGTCACGCATTGTGCTTTCACAGAAACAAATGCATCTTGGGTAATTGAGCCTGTACCTCTTAAAATCGCCTAACTACATCATTAGATTTACACAGTAAACATAACATTACAGCAACACTGTGCGACATTGAAACAAACACACAAAAGCCACAAGGAACATGGCCATCCCCAGGTTTGTTTGAGGAGCTGCAGTTCCAGACGTGGTCCTTTCATACAAATGAAGTTTGTCCTTGTTGGAGTGTAATAACTTCACATCCTCAAAGGCATAATAAGCAGCTAGAGTGAAATTCACATCCCCTGTAGTAAGGAGGTCAAAGACACAGGACTGAAAGTAAAGGTCCTCAACGGGCAATTTTTCTTTGCATTTGGCTCCTGCCATTTGAGGGGTGAACGAGGATCCACTGGATCCAGTCCCATGTCTCCTAGAGCCAGGCTCTGGGGTTTGGGAGTGAAAGGTTCGAAAGTCAATTTGCTGGTTCTTAGGACAACCCTGGAGGCACAGATAAAGTCCTTGGTTTTCTTTGTCCTCCACTGCATTAACCACCTCCTCAGGCATGCGTACTGCAAAGGTCAGGTAGCGACCAACTTGCCGCACCACTATTGTGGTACCAATATATTTGGCTTGTATTTCTATGTGTTGCCCCGCCACTTTTTCGATGATTTTCAGGCTGTTTGCTCCACTTTTGTCTCCACCGTTCTTAGAGCCATCTACAAAAGCAGCTGGAAGCTCATCCATTTCAGCCTGGTAAACCTTCTGGTCCACACACTCCTGGAAGTTCTTAAAGATAATTGTAACCTGAACAAAACAGAAAAAAAACATTAATAAAAATTATTGTTTCTTACATTAAGCAAATCAATGTCCAATATATGTATGGAATCATACAGAAAATGTCATTCGAGTACACAATGGCTAGAGGGTTCTCCTGTTTATGGTGTTTTACACAGCTAGCGCAAGTAGTGAATGAATGAGGGCACAAGAGAAGATTGCGTTTTTTGCAGTTTAAAGGGAAGGGGGTCATAAATTATTTTTTTTATATAATATTGCTTTTAGTAGGATATTAAAATAAATTTTATTTATTTGTGTTCTTGTG